>NC_037672.1:50328656-50514914 GCF_003255815.1 Theropithecus gelada
ATATACCCAAAGGATTATAAATTATGCTGCTATAAAGACACATGCACACGTATGTTTATTGCAGCACTATTCACAATAGCAAAGACTTGGAATCAACCCAAATGTCCATCAGTGACAGATTGGATTAAGAAAATGTGGCACATATACACCATGGAATACTATGCAGCCATAAAAAAGGATGAGTTTGTGTCCTTTGTAGGGACATGGATGCAGCTGGAAACCATCATTCTTAGCAAACTATCACAAGAACAGAAAACCAAACACCGCATGTTCTCACTCATAGGTGGGAACTGAACAATGAGATCACTTGGACTCAGAAAGGGGAACATCACACACCGGGGCCTATCATGGGGAGGGGGGAGGGGGGAGGGATTGCATTGGGAGTTATACCTGATGTAAATGACGAGTTGATGGGTGCAGCAGACCAACATGGCACAAGTATACATATGTAACAAACCTGCACGTTATGCACATGTACCCTACAACTTAAAGTGTAATAATAATAAATTAATTAAAAAAAAATAAAAAAAATAAAAAAAAACTTCATCACATTTTTCTAAAATTAATTACATGCAGGAAAATGGTGTAATATGAGCTAATGCCTCAAAATGATTATTATTGAAATAAATCTCCCTCCTTTTCTTTTCTACCAAACAAAGACCCACCTAGGACGTACTTATACTCAGTGATTTCAGAGGGAAGGATTTTGCTACCCAGGCCTTTCCTTTTTATTGTCTTGATGTTTGTGATGTCATCTTTACTTATTTATATTTTTGTGATAAGCTACTTACAGCAGACCCCCCCGCCCCCCCATGACTTCTAATATGCTGTTTTAACTTTTCCTTAGATTTGGAGTAGACATAGGTAGGCTGGTAATTTGGTGTAGAAAGGAAATATTGTAAGACTCACAAGAGATGCCTCAGACTTTTTAGGAGTAAAAGGAATAAACTATTTTGATTCAATTTTTGTCATTTGGGAACTTATCTAGCTCACTTTCTTCTTCTTGGCTCTTTTCCAACACTCTAGGCTATGGACCTATTAGAAATGTGATCTTTTATTTTTTCTCCATCCCTGTAAACTTACATGTTATTTAATTGTTACCCACCAACCCCCAAGTCAACCTTGTGCTCAATATCTGTGGCCAAATGTTAGACATATCATGGGTGCTGCTTATGAAATATTGTGGAAAAAATTGGGGGTGAACACAACAGTAATAAGTCCATAATGATAATACCACTAGTTAAGTTTCTTTTTCATTTCTATTTCAACAGATGCTGCCTATGAAAGTAAAAATCGTAGGTGTAGACTTCATTTCCACTATTTTAAGATTACCTTTGAGGAAATATTCATTGTTTTCTTTATGTGACTATTTTAATTCTCCTGGCATATTACATAAAATTGAATATACAGTTTTAAAAAGACATATTGAAAAGGATCAAATAACTCAGTCACACAGGCAGCCTCAGCACCCCTTCTCTGGTACAATATCTGGTAATTAGGAGGCACGTGGATTTACTATCAAAAGAAGCAAGATAGGGATTCCTACTCTCATTTTTTTAAAGGAAAATACACATTTAAATCAAGCATTTATGTTTATTTGGCATAGTTTGTTTTTGACATGTTAGTTTTTTTGCTCTTGGTTTTTGTTTGTTTTTTTAAGTTCTCTGTGATGTTTACCATTAGCTACAAAGCTCAAACTGTACATAAGAGATTGCACTGTGTAGGGGTTAATAGTATGGGTTTGGTCAGATATATATGAATTCATTTATTCTTGTGATAAATATTTATTGGACACACTGAGGACAAGGTGCTACATACATGATGCAAAAGAGTGCTGTTCATATAAGACCCAAATGCTACCTTAAGTCAGCTTCAAGTCAGACACTTTCTAGTTTAGTGAACATGGCAAGTTACATAAGCTTCCTAAGCTGCCAATTTCCTCATCTAAGAAATGAGGTTTTATATTTTTATCCATATCTTCATAAAGGATTATTATAAATATTTAATGATATGCTTGATTATAAAATGCCTAATATACCTGGAATGTAGTTACCTTAATCACAACAACGATAATCATCATCATCACAGTAACTATATAATGTAACTAACAGAGCTTGAAACTACTTTGAGAGGTATTTATTTCATCCTTTAGAAGCTAATCACTTGGAACACTTTTATCTGTATTTTATAAAGCAAAGTCATTTTCTCTAGAAAATTCAAGTAATTTTATATTTATTGTTGTAGTTTGGTTCTACAGACCACAGACTCTGAGACAGATATTTGTAAGAAACGTATTGTGGAGTGTTCTTAGGCCAACAACTATGTAGAATGAAGAAAGCAGAGTCAGGCAGAGTGAGAAATTAAATTATGTGCAATTACACTAGCTCAACTGATCACACAGTGAGGTCTGAATTTGGGATGGTTCTTAATAGTTGTCTCCAATTCAGGCAAGTGGATAAGAGTCTTATATCCCATCATCCAGTTATTGGACTTGGCAGGCCCTGGGAGGGGCTATGGTATTGGGTGGGTGAGTAGGTTTTTTGGTTTTGCTTTTTTTTTTTTTTTCAGCAGGGAAATTCTTGGAGAGAAATTTACTTGAGAGCTATCAGTTGTCAACACTCTCAGCAACAGAAAAAAATAGACTTCAGTCTTGAAAGTGTATTTGTTTGAGGCAGAGAAAGGGAAAAGTAGGAGGCATATCATACCATCCACTACACTAATTATCCTATTGTGTGTTTAATATATTACAGGACAATTTGAGCTAATAGAAATAACACTGAACCTCGAGCCAAAAGACTGTAACGTTGGTTGTGCTACGGTCGAGCTGTGCAACATGGAATGAAGAATAAATTAATTATTCTGGGCTTCGGTTTCTAAGTCCATTGAATCAAGTGAATAAAATGTAAGACAATAGAATTTAGATCTTGAAGAAACTCTAACAATCATTTAGTTGCTTTCCAATTCTAAAATTGTAGGTTTAAAATATATATTTTATGCTACATGTTTTGGAATATGTTTAGAAATACATAGGAAACATCCTCTTGACGTAAAATATTAAAATATATTTTGGCATATATATTTGGATCGGGAGGATGGGAATCTAGATAGATAGATAGATAGATAGATAGATAGATAGATAGATAGATAGATAGATAGATNTAGATAGATAGATAGATAGATAGATAGATAGATAGATAGATAGATAGATAGATAGATAGATTTGGGTATATATTTATATGTATATATACATATATATATACACATTTGGATTTCATTGCCTTGGCCCAGAGGAAAATAATTTCCATATCATGATGTTAATCGATGTTTATTACTTTGAAGAACTTGAGATCCCTGAAAGTAAAGTTCAATGCATGTGTCTAGCCACATCTTTCTCAAAATCAGAATTAAGCCCTCCTGAAACTCATGTAATTATGTCAGATTCTGCACAATTTAGTTGTCATGCAGCTAGATTATTGCCTATCCGTAGAATTCCTAATGAGGATGAAAGGATGGAAAATCTAGTGATTAATCAGTCAAGCGTGCACATTATAAGAAAATCAGTTCATTGTTACTATTTAATTGTCTTCCTCTCATTTCTTTACAATAGCATATAGCCTGTATTTCATCAAATGCAAGAAAATACTAATTTTAAAACACATCATTATTTAATACACCACTAAGAAACAAAAAACCAACAAAACACCTGATGCTGATTTAAAACAAATAAACAAACCACATTCACTTATTTCATCCTGTGTGATCCATTAATAAGTTACACTAGCCTCTCATTGCAATTTATTTTGTGTTCAGTTGCCTTGCTTGGCATTTGACAGTCCTTTCGCATCTTTCTAAATGATTCAGTGTCATCAACACACAGGTATATTCCCCCTCTAGATTTCATAAAGCATTGGGTTTTTACTTAAGAAAAAAGCATGGAGTTGAAAGCAAGACAGTTACAAATATGTATTTCATTAATATTAAAATTATACCTTGTTTTTTTTCTTGGCTTTCTGTATACAAAATTATGTTTGTTATGACATCACATACAGTAAGCTTTTCAAAAACATTTTTAGTAACACATGTAGCACCAAAATTGCATATAACTCAGTTAAAGAAAGGAAAACATGAAGATATGATACAATTCACACTTGCATGGGCAATTTAAACTCCATTACAACTGCAACCTGGTTAAAAGCCTTGATTGTAAAATGAAATCTGATATTTAGGGATTCTATTACATTAAAAACTTGTCTCTTGGTGAAAAATAGAAGTACAATAATCATGCCAATGTGCAAAGCCCAAATTTGTTAAGGTTGGATGATATGATGATAGAATTCATGGGGGAGGGGAGCAATACTTCAATCACTGATTAATGAGTGTTTAATAATGTTTCATCATTTTTCCTGAAGTCCTTTTCCCTTTTTTGTAAAAATTATTGGCAGTTGCCATGAATGTTATCAGGCAAAATTATTCTGTTATAATTGCTTGCATAGATAAGAACTCTGAATATGATTATTTTCACTGATTTAAAATATATTTTTCCTGCAAATGTTCTCCACTTAACAAAAAAACAAATATTGCTTTACAACAAGAATTGTTCTTAAAGGAATAGAGAAATTGAAACAATCCCTAATATCCACCTAGGAAAACTGGTATTGCATTTAGAAAAATAATCCAAAAAATTTGAAAGATTAATGAAAATATTAACTTTATAGTGTGAATTCAATTGAAAGAGTAGATAAATAGTAAATTATGTTAAAGTGAATCAGAATTATTCTTGTTACAGTTCTTGTAGTAAAAGCTAAGTAGTAACTTTTGTATGGGTAATTCACACTGAGAAATGTGTATTCTGAATAAGTTCATGGTTTCCTGTTAATGAGACCTGCAGGTTAAGTAAGATATACAATGAGAATACTATATATTTTATTCCCGAGAATAGACACTTTTACTTCTACCCATTATGGTACCCAGGTGATATGGTTTGTCTGTGTCCCCAGCCAGATCTCATCTTGAGTTGTAGTTCCCATAATCCCCACATGTCATGGGAGACACTCTGTGGCAGTGACCCCCATGCTGCTATTCTCATGAGTGAATGAGTTCTCACGAGATCAGACAGTTTTATAACAGGTTCCCCCCTTTGCTCAGCAATTCTTCCTGCCATCATATGAAGAAGGACATGTTTGCTTCCCCTTCCACCATAATTGTAAGTTTCCTAAGTCAAGTATGTCTTTATTAGCAGCGTGAGAGTGGACTAACACACCAGGTCAAATAGAATATAAGTTTCATAAGGGCAGGGACACTGCTTTCTTGTTCAATGTTGAATACACATGTCCTACAAGCACCTGGCATTTACTAAGAACTCCATTAATATTTACACAGTCTGGAAAATAATCTACTGGACTTTCCTTATTAAAATGGCTTATCGAACAGATCTTTCAGAACCACCAAAGCAATATGACATTATATCTACAGTGTTAGATATCAAAGCAAATAAAAAAAAAAAAAACCAAAACATTTCAGTGTATTTTGTCAATACTGTAAAAATTGAATTGAAAGGGAGATATTGTATGGCTGCAATTTTTAATTGCTTCCCCGCCCCGCTGTGTAAATGTAAATGGTGGGTACACACATCTTTGGGTAAAATCCAGAGCTATAAAAATACTCACATTAAAATATGTTTAACTCAACTCCTTTATCTTCTATTTTATGTAAATATTTTAACTTCTGAAATATAAATGACAATGGTCATAATATTCTCTAATTTATAAAAATAATAAATTTTGGTAATTTAGTAGTAGTAGCAAGATATTCTTTAGAATAAAAACTCAGCAACTGACTGACCCATTTGACGCTGGTCTACTTGCATGGAGACTGATTGAGCAGATCACTTCATTATTTCAGAAAATAAATGACGAATGTATAAGCTGAGGCAGTAAAACAAATGACAGAATACACTCTATAATACATATATTAATTTAATTAATTATAAATACATCAACAAAAACCTACAGGCAGAATAAAAGAAACATGCAATGCTGTCATATCAAGAAGCCATTATCTCTCTACTATTAAATATAATTACATGTAAGAAAAGTGCTTTGAATAAAAGCACGTACAAATATTATTACTCACCGAATAAAATATTGAAATTTATCAATAAATATTAAATGTAAACAAGCATTTTCATTTTATATGCTGTATGTTTAAGTATGTATTACTTATTGCCTTGTTACTGGGGCCATCTTGTACATTGCAGGATGTTAGTAGCATCTTTGTCTTGTACCTATAGAAGCCAGGGTACCTCTCTGTCACCCAGTTGTGACAACTAAAAACGTCTCCACACATTTCCAAATGTCCCCCAGGGGTGGGGGATGGCAGCAAAATTGCCTCCAGTTGAGAACCACTGCCCTAAACCACAATGCTTCCCTAAATTAAACAGATAAAAATGATCAGTGATATACATATCAAGAAAGAAAACCATTATACATCAATTTCTATCCTTTTATCATTTATAGCCATTATGAGAGTGAAATTAAGCCTTAACAATTTTTATGTTACTTAGTTTGCAAACACATATAATCCTTGTTATATACCAGTCATTCTTCTGGGTCCTTATAATTATTCATTTTTAAAAAACGATCTCTTTTATATAAATCAATCCAGCGTAGTAATAGACTATGAAAGCATTTGTAAACTACTTAAAAAGTAAATGTTCCTTTTGATGTTTCACAATGTAATGCGTTGATGTAAAGTAAATAGGCACTCCTAAAATGTGCCTCTTTCTCAAGTACAACCATTAAAGGGCCCATGCAGACTCAAACCACATTTAAAAATAACAGACTGCCCTTTTCCTGTCATCATTGAGAAATAGAATTTCTCTTCAAAAGGTTTTGGCACCGTTGCTGTGTCTGTTTGGAGTCTTAGATGTGGAATCTGTTTTCAGTGATAAAGAGTTCTGTTAAAGGTCTAGGAAACACTCTACTACAGAGAGATTGTGTAAAGAAGTAGTTACTGCTTTGCAAGCAGGAAGCCCTGTAATAAGTTGATATAATCACCAAAAAGAAACATCCAAAGGTTCTGGCAGACAGGAGCTGATTTTTTTTTTTTTTCAGATTGCACAAATTACCAAGAGGTGTGGAATGGAGCACATTGTGCAGAGTGAAATTACTTCTTCTGGTTCAACCTCGCTTCTAAATTCTTTAGGGTATACTAAATTCTACTGGTGGGCATTTAGGTCTCAAACAGGGTTAGAAGACATGCATGAGATAAGCAAGGTGAATGCTAATAAGGCCAGCAGAGCTCCCAAGAGAGTAAAATCACAGCACCTCTCTCTCTTCAAAGGAAAAGTAAAAACATACAACAGTTTTCCCAGAAGCCACTAGGTGTATGTTTTGACTGTTCTGTCTACAATTAGAGTAAATGAACTCTAGGCAGAACCAAATCCTGTAGAACAATAAGTTGTCTTTAACACTAATGTAAGTGTGAGAGAGTGTGTGTGTGTGTATGTGTAATCACCCACTCTGTGTCAGTAATTCTCTTTAGTTAAAAGGTGATTTAAACGAGAATTTCAGACAATTATTGCTTATAAAAGCAATAACAGGAGTGTGATTAAGGACTCAATTCAGAAGAAATCTATGAAAATATAATTCTGCACAACTGGTATTCCAGAAATATGTGATTTCTAAATGAAAGAATGAGTTAAAGATTTAAGTTAAATTTATATGCCTGAGGGAAAGGAGTAGAAAATAATTTTCTGTGTTTGCATAGGAATGCAGAATAGTGAACAATTGTAGTGGCTTAGTATAGCAAAACATAAAAAAAAGAGCCTCTTGTCTAGACACCCTGCTGCCCAACACCTAGCACATATTATGTAATAAAATGCTTCTTAAATGAGAGTAGTACTCATTAAATAATCTCAAAAAAAATCTTTAGATTCACATAATGTCTTGCGTGAATAATTCATAGGCTTTATAGCCAGTCGCTGTGGCTTTATGTGGTAGAAATATTTCTGGAGTCTAATAAATGAATAAACAAATATACTGTATATCATTAAATTGATTAAGAATCAAACTTATTGTTCATACCTCTTTTTTTTTAGTCCTTATTACCATGATTAAATAATGTGAGCCCTAAATTTCTTGCTTAAATGATTCTATCTTACGAGTAATTTTACCCTGTATGCTCTGCTTGGAAACTTCTAAAAGTAACATATTTACCTAATCTAAGAGATAATATGAGCAAGGAAGTGAAATAAAAATACAGCAATTTCATAACATTAATCTGTTGTTTTATATCAGTACAATGTAATGCAAACTACTTTGAGGAATAAGCTTGACCCACTGATAAAGACAATATATTACTAAATACATAGCACATTTTGGAGGATACTACAAACAATACGGGTAATTTCAATATTCCATCTGTCCCATACTTTAAAATATTATAAATGGCTTTCATACAAACTATCCCAATTTATTCTTGTAAATGTACATTAAGATTGGTTTTCGATGCCTTACTTCAAAGGTATTTTTATACATGGAAAGCTGAGGTTCTTACTAATAATTGATTTAATAATTGACATAAGTTATGTTTTCCTTTAGCAACATGCACAATTCTAGGTTGAACAAACGTCATTTAAGGAAATTCAGGGGACATATACAAGGCAATGATGTGACAAAGAATAAGGACCTACATTTTCTGCATGATGGTTTGGTGAACATAATACTACTTAAAAGTCTTTCAAAGAATTTAAAACATGAAAAGAACATTGCTAACGTGTATAGAAGTATAAAACACACAGAATAGCTGGGAATTGCAATGAAGTAATATGCACCTAATTTTTTTAAATTCTTTCACATAGTATAAATAAGGAATAAGACACAGCGGGGAATTAATTATAGTAAAAAAAGTTATGGTCAGAATATCATTACATACAAGTTAGAACCAATTTTTAAAGAAGCATAGAATTTCAAAAATACATTCTTTTGCTGTATAAAGAATTGAGCCTTGGAGATAAGAGGTTTATTTAATAATAGCAATTTTTCAAATAGCCAACCATTTTTTTCCTACTTAGGATGAGTTTATGAGTGTTAGAAACACTTACTATAGAGTGAAAAAAAAATCTAAGGCTATTTTTTTTTCTTCTTGAAAAGCTGCTTTATCAAAGCAAATCATTTTCTTTACAAACTCAGAGTAGCCTCAAAAAGTCTGCTAACAAAGAGAAAACAGATGGGCCACCAGCTTCAAAGTTAGTCATCCTTAAAAAGATCTAAAATTGATTTTTAAATAGAAAAAAAATCAACAAAGCACAAAATATGAGAGTCAGATGAAGTTTACAATTGCTAAGATCTAAAATAATTGTCAATTATTTTCATTTTATTAATGTCAATTGTTTTCATTTTATTAATTTCAAAGATCCTAACTTCTTGCTCACTGAAAATATGAGTATTTTTATTTTTTGATATAATATTAAATAATTCAAGATTCAAGAGAGGCTTTAAAGTTAATGTATTTTAATACCTTGATTTTATAAGGAAACTGACTAGAGAGACTGTGTGACTCGCCCTAGATTATAAAGAATGTTAATGGTAAAGGCAACAAACAATTCAAGATTTTCTAAAGCACTGTTTGATATTTCCATGCAGAACCTATCGCCTTTCATTTTCATGCATAGACACAAGATCTGCATTTGATGTAATAAAAACAACATCCAAAAGATTTTTGCTGGAATATTTAATTGTACATGTCAACCACTTTGTTATATTTCAGCAAATATCATGAACGATGGATATGCAGAAATTATATCTGTTAAGTTTACAAAATAAAAAGGATGGATAAATATAAAAATTCTTAGAGTAGTACATGGAAGATATTTTGTTCTGTGTTATGAGAAATGAAGATCAAGAAGTAAGCATTTGATGATAAAGTCAACATATATATGTCTGATCTTTGCTAGCTATGCTGTGCTACAATAGGCTGCATTTAAAAGGAAAGACATTGTAACAAGATATTGGCTTAGGATACATCTGGATTCCCCAAAATGAAGTTGCCTAAAAGCAGAAGAGAATATGTCTTCCCTGTCTACACGAGTGATGTCTTCTGTATTTTCAATAAAGACTATGTTGAAAGATCCTGATGTTGGAATTATACGGCTAAGGTGAATCTAAATGATGGTCACAGAGGTGGTAGTTATCTCTCTAACATCAAGACAAATTGGCAGATACTAACGTAGGTACCAAATGAATTCTCTAAGAAGTCAACTCTGTAGATTGTGTGTTATGTCGAATATACTGGGCAATTTCCCACAAATCACTGTGAGATAAGAGGTATCTGAGAAGTGTCAAAACCTAAAACTAGTCCTAATAAAAGAGATTGCATCTCCCATGCTAAGTTTATTAATATTTCTCATTATCTTCAGTTCTTTCTTCCTTTACTATTTAGTCTTTCATTCATTCATATCTATTCATTATTATGGAGAACTCACAAAATATAAATACAATGAGTGATTCAAATAAACTAAGTTTGCAACTCCACCCCCAAGAACTTACTTTTACTCAAGGAAGTAGACTACTACGAATAAAAATCAAAATAGCAAAATTAAGCCACTAAAACATCATATAATATCTTAAGTCAAGACCAGATTTAGTGAAAAATGTGTGGTACAACATAATTTATAAGCATGAAACAGAGCGATTAAAAGAATTGCCTTCTTTGGTTGCTTCAATTTCTCACCACCACCCCTACCTTGTTCATCATCCCACTGCAATTTGGCTTTTGCTCCTGAAAGTCTCTAAGTTGTCAAGTAAAATGGGTACTTGTCAGTTTACACATTTTCTTTTCATATTAAGAGGCATTTTAATGGAGTTAAGCACTTTCAGTTTGAATTCCATTATCAGTTGGTATTTGTGACATTTCATGCTACTGGTGACTCTCCTGTTTCTCTGGTCACTACTACTCAATCTCCATTGCTGGGCACTTTTCCAACTAAACACTTGGGTCTTCGTGGCATGGTCCAGATTCATTTCACTCTCCCTAGGAAATCTCATTCATTCACATAACTTTACACGTACCAACTTCATGTGAACAACTCTTAAACTTATATGCTTTAATCTAAACTTCTTTTCATTTTCATTCACGTGTCTACCTCCATGACTTTATTACTGGTATCTCAATTTATTTTTTCCTAACTAAACTCGTAATAATTGCATCATGTCTGGTTTTCATCTTAATACTTCAGTAACATTTGCTGAACAAATAAATGAGTGGAGACCACAAAGAAACTCTGGAATTGTACTTGATACATTATCCTTCCACCTCTACATTCTGTCACTAGTTGACAGCAATTCTATTTATATTCTGCCCACTACTCTCCACCTCCATCCCTCTAGTTCAACACCATTATCTTGTGCGACTTTATCCACTCTTTTGTACTTTCACACGTATACCACAAAAGAGCTATAATTTTTAATGCAAGCTTAATCATGCCATTGACCTTCTTATTTTCTTTCAATACCTTCCTACTGAATTTCGAGAAGATACAAATTCTTGTAATGGTCTACATCACCCTGAATGATCTAGCCCAACTTACCTCTTTAATTTCTTCCTAGGACAATTTTTTCTTTAATCATTGGGTTTCTAGCAACATTAGTCACCTTTGAGTTTCTTAAACATGAAAAACTCTCCTTCCTTAGGTATTTTAGGTCCTTTAAGCTTTTAGCCTCTATCTGGAATGTTCTTCCCTTCATTTTTACCTAACAGGTAACTCAGTCCCTAGAAAATTTTAAGCCTTTTCACAACCCAGAATTTAATTCAAATTATACTATTTTTAAACCTTCCAAATGCAAACACAACCTATACATTTTCTTTATAGCAATTGTCCTATGCATATGTATGTATATACATACATATAATGCATTTATTTGCTTAATGCCTATCCCTAATTTAGACAGCATGCTCTGTGAAAGCAAGAATTGTGTCAAATTTTTCTCCCAGCACTTACCCTAGTTTCTGATATAAAGTAAATGTTTGAAAAACATTTGTTGAATATGAGTGAAAAAAGGAAGGGATTGAGGGAATTGGGGAAAAGAGAGAAAGATCATATACGGGGCTATCTCAACTAAATCCTTCAGAGTGAGTATATCTTGGATTACTGAAAAGTCAGAAAGGCATCCTGGGCATCATGAATAAGGAGTAAATATATATTTATGAGACCTACTTTGAGAACAATGAGTATCAAACTTACTTGCTAAGGTGAAGTAGGATGTTTACGTAGAAATAGAGCAAGAAAATATTGTATATGTAAATTGTCTACATTGTTTAAGTTTTTGGCTGCCAATTTAGAGAGTGAAATTTTAAATCAATTGAAGGTCAATTAAAGGTTTATCATGAGGTAAGTGACATGACAAAACAGTATTTTGGAAAGGTTACATAATTGGGAATTAATCGGTCCAATGTAAAAATGCATAATAAAAGGCAACTCAGAATGCATACACTTGTTAAGAATGAAGGCAGAGATGTGTTACAAACAGTGGTTATAATTAAAGTTCCACATTATTAGTAATTCAGATGTCTTCCATAATGGGCAAGAAGAAAATTTTTGAGACTCTGAAAAAAATGCAAAACAATTTTTAAGAACTTATTAATGTTTGTATAGTTAAAATACAAATAAAACATGAAGAAAAATATATAGACTTCAAACAAATTTTAATTTTATATAGTAAAAATATTAACATGCTGAATTTATAATTGATATACTTTAGGACCTCAAAATTTATTTAATGTTTTTCACAGGATTTATGTAAAACAAAATTTTACTGGTATTTCCCTAAAATATGAACAAATGATGAAACATTTTGAGGTTAATACTGTTTCTACATTTTCCCTAGGATATTTTTATTTAGAAAAGTCTGTTGATATAAAAGTGATCTACTGCACAGCATCTGGGTGTTTTTGACTGGATCCTATGCTCAGGGTCTCGACAATATGAAATAAACGCCTCCAAAACAATTTATACTACCTCAGTGAGAGTGATTTTCCTGTACCCATCCAAATGGGTCTGAGAAACCATGCCTCTTCACAAACAATCTAATATATCTAGTCCAAAGAGCCTTAAACATTTTCTCTTGAAATTTATTTTTTTCTCTGAAAACTGAGAAGCTACTGACTGGGCATGGGGATGAGTGATAAAGAATTATGCCTCCAGACCCTCAAATGCAACTACGTAGGTGAAAGTGGATCATGGTAGCTCTGGTTCTGGCATTTAGAAGTTATTTGTTGAACTTGTATCTGTTGAACAAAAAATGAATAAAGAGGTCACCAGCTTTCCCAGTACCTACTGTTTTTTAATAATTTTAATTTGCTATATAATAGCTCAGACAATTTTAAAAGAATGCAGCATTGCTAACAAAGCATACTGTGAAGATTTTGTAAGGAAACAAACAAAGCTGTACAGCATTCCAGTATCCAGAATGTTTCAAAACATCATTTTGTAGAATCCTCCTTAGTCCTCACTTCATCTGGCCAACAATATGTCCTTTTCAAGTTCATCCCTAAAATCTAAAGAGCTGCATAAAGTCGCAGCCATCCTTTAAAGCAGAGTGCATATGATACCTTTTCCATCTCTTCTATCTCACAGGAGACATTTGATCTATCAAAATAATGAATGCTTAAAACTTTGTACAGTTCTCATATCAAAACATGCATAATATTTGTACTACTTAGTGTAATGCACAAGAAGGAGGCAAGACATCATGAAAAACCAAAACTCTACTAGTCTATTCAAGCAAGTAGCTTAGAAGTGAATTATTGGATATCCCAATAATCAAGTCGCTTTAATCTTTTATTTTCAAAAGTCAAGAGACTATAGACAATCTACATATGTCCTTACACAGAGTAGTACACCTTGTTTTAACTCAGACAATATCATAATTAGCACCATCTACTCAGGAGTGGAAGGAAACAACCCTTGAATGAAGACAGCTCAGATATAATTCACAAAGAACCATAAGGAGTTAGATACAATTTATAAACGCTGGACAAGAACAACTTAGAAAGAGTGAAGCTATTTCTAGATAATACACACTTAGGAACAAATTTTTTTTGCATAGCTTATTAGAGAGAAATACTGATTATTTTATTAAATCGGTTTAAAATTGCTATATAAAAACTTTCCATTTGAATATGTTCAAATAGAAAAAATGTGTGCTAGGGATATAAGAACACAATAAATATAATCAGAGATTATGTTACAAAAGAGCACATTAAAAAGAATTTATTCTCATAGCCACGCTTGACTCTAAATATTTACAAATTCCTCAATGAAAGTGAGAAATTTATTAGTGGCTCCAACTGTATATTAGTCATGACTTCCATATACAGTTTAGGTTTAAGTGGACTATATGATGATATACAGTATGGGATTAGTCATTCTCAAGCATTCAGTTTTCTATCTTTAGCTCTAATAAATTAGTTCTAAAATTTTCTCATGCATAAAAATTACCTTATGACCACTTGAAATAAATATTTATGTATTTTTTTACATAATAGATAAATAGAATCTATTTATTTATAGGACCACAGAAAGTGACTCAATAGTTCTGCAGTTGGGCTCAGAATTCTTGAATTATAACATGTATGTCATATGATCCTAAGACAAGCAGTATATTGTGAGATGAATGTTTCCCTAAGGTAAATAATCCCATCAGAGATGATAGATAGATAGATGATAGATAGATAGATAGATAGATAGTTAGATAGATAGATAGATAGATAATAGACTGATTGATTGATAAAAGATAGATATTAGGTTGGTGCAAAAGTAATTGTGGTTTTTGTCATTACTTTTCATGGCAAAAATGCAATTATTTTTGCACCAACCTAAATAGATAGTCAATATAAATTATCCCTAGTGGATAATAGTTAAATCTGACTCCTACACACAAAAAAGGTAGCATTCCATAATCAGACTACATGATGCACATCAATCAAAGAACATATCTCCTTGAGTTTTATATTATACAAATTTGTGCAATAGTAAATCCCAAATGTGGGTAGCTAGAGTGATAAATATAGAGCTGTGAAAGACTCTATACTTCAAGTGTGATTTCAATCAGGCAAAAATCATTTTAATTGTGTACAAATCCTGCTTTACAAGATTTCCTTCAGAAATTGTTTTATAGAGAGGTTTGTACTAACAGAATCTTAACTAACAGTTCAGACAAGATTTGAATGTCTAGAATGGTAGGTCAGGTACAGTTATCTTCTGCCTGTTCCTTACAGAAAGTGGTTTCTGCACAAACATCTTCTTGTCTACATGTACCAAACATTTCCCATACATAACAAGACCTCCAATAACTGCCATGCAATATTCAAATGAAACAAGCACATCTACTCAAATACAATAATACGAGTAGAAAGAGATCCTGAATATTTTGAGGTTTACTTTCAAATTAGATTCTATTCATAACAAAACTTACTTTTGCCCTTGAGGTGCATATACATAAACATTTATTTCCATCTCTCCAAGAATCATAACAGGAAAGAAATAATGTATGAGCATGTTATCAGTCAAGTAAAAATAATTAATATGGTAAAGCAGTGGTTCTTAACTAGGGCAAATTTGCCTCTTAGGGAACTTTTTTTTATGTTATTAATGAGGGGGGTGGACTATTAGTATTTAGGTGGTGGAAGTCAGAAATTCTACTCCGCATAAGGTAGGCCCTCACAGCAAAGATTTGTCCAGTCCAATATGTCAGTAGTGCTAATATTGAGAAACTCTGCCATAAATTAAAACTATAAGTCCTGCTAATACTTATTTTTGAATTTACTCAAGAGCCTAAGAATGAAACATTTTCCTCACTCTGATAGTGTATATAACTAGAGAGTTAATTCACAATTCAGGTTAAGACATCGTTTGGAATACTCCATTTGTAACCCTGTCAACTGCTTATCCTGCAGCCCCTCAGTTTGGTGCCTATCAGCCTCCAGCATAGACAATGATCCCACACAGGATGTCATTTAGCTGCAATAAGTAATTGCTCTTCATTTCACTCTGTTAAGAAGCACTATTTCTTATTGATTTTGGGCTGCACCTGAAGCATGACTACAGTTTTTTTTTTTTTTTTTCCAACAACCTGAATCTGCTCCTGTTGATCAACAATGCTGCCCTTCTGGCAAAATTTGCTATACCAAAAACACTGAGCAAGAAAAAATGTGTATATAAAATAAAACACTGCTATGGGAAGAGGCCAGCAACTGGTGCTTGCTTATCTAATATTACTAGTGATGAAACAGACTTAAAAGGGCAAAAATTAGAAGAACTAGCCATTTTATGTTTCCTTTTACTCTACTTACTAATTAAATTCTATATAATTATGTGGTTAGATGTATTTAAATAGTAACTTTCTATTTTCTTTCTATACAATTGTCCAGGAGGTCTGTTGGTAAAGCCCTCATCTGTGGAAGGTCTGCCTCTAGCTAAAAATAATTTTAGGTAGTGAAGCATAAGAGTTAAGAAAATGTACTCTGAGACAGATAGTTTTTGGTTTGTATTCCATCTTATTTACATAAAGGTGATATAATTTTGGCTAAATTCTTTAACATCTTTGATCTTTGTTTTCCTCATCTGTAAAATGAAGATGTATGGTTGTCAAAAAAGGATGATTATGTGAATGATGAAAATATGTGAAAAAATAAAAATGAAGCATCTGTAATGGCAAGGGTGTGAAAGCCAAATTGGCAAGGAGGCAATTGTTTGAAGTAAGAAACAACACTGTATCCCACCAGAGAGTTGCAGATTTCCCAGTACCCAAGTACCCTAAATGAGGCTCTAGAATCTCAGTTTCATAAGAATCTCAGCTTTGCCATCATCATAGGGGTTTTAATATGATTCCTTAATTCACAGTTTTGAAGGTTCAGGCTATAGGCCTGTCTGTTCACCAGGTACCATCAACTGATGCAAAACATTTCAGACTAATTCTGAGTTTCTACAATGAGTCTGGGTAAATTACAGGCCAATTTTCCAGCCATATCATCTCTCATCACACTCCAACATCTGGCTTTCCTTAGGCCCATTTCTACATATGTAAAGGTGTAAACCAAAAAAAATTATTGTTAGAAAAGATTAAAGGATCAAATGAGCTACTGTATGGAATGTGCTTAGCAAAATACCTGGCACACAGGGAATACTAGGCTGATGGTTACCATATGGAAGAACGTCAACATAGTGAGCGGGGACATGATGTCTATAACAAAAATAAGGATATCTAATATTTAGCCAAAATAAAATTTCCATGGGTATGTTAAATTTTGTCATTAATAAAGTACAACTAGGTCAAATTCTGAAAGATTGAATATGCTGCATTATGAAGAATATTATTGAATTTTTCTTCAGCTTGTTCTGCAGTAACTGGCAGTAAATAATTGCTATCCTTAAGCTGGTAACTATCTTCCCGCAATGAGAAGCTTTTTCCATTATTCCCAATGTGCAAATACATCCAGCAAATTTGGCCAAAGTAATTACATGTATCCCTCATCATTGTGTCATATGAAGCTTGGAATGCATCACGCTACTTTAGAGCTGGGGTCATTCCTTCATTAAAATGAGGACTTTTCAGGAACATAGATATTTGTTCTTGCCACTTATTATGCAATAAAATTTGTTATTTTGTGCTATAATTTAAAAGGAATAGTAAAGACAGCTTTTGGAGTTTGGCTTTTCATGACCATTGTATTCACTTGTCATGGTTAATCCCCTATTCATGCTACATTTCTTCATCTTTGCACATGTGATATTAGTCATTGCAGAAAAGGTATTTCGATTTTTCTTTCATTCAGTAAGGCTATTTAGGGTTTAGGAAAATGAATATTATTTACCTGCTCTTGATGTAATGATTAGCCTTATACCACAGAATAGTTTTATTCATCTTTTCTTTCCATCAACCACTTTGTCAATTCTAACTTATTGTCTGAGAGACCTTTCCCATGGAAACATTTATATAAAAATTAACATTTATTCACAATGTTGCAGTTGAATTTTGCCTATTGGTTATGTTTTCATCACATAGATACCATTTCCTATGGTGAGTTAGCTGAGGGAAAGAGTCATACTTCTCAAATATGTACTGAGTTGGAGGGGAGGGGGGATTGAAAAATGACCTATTGGGTGCAGTGTTCACTACTTGGGTGATGGGTACACTAGGAGCCCTATCCCCACCATTATGGAATTGGTCCATACAACAAACATGCACATGTAACCCTGAATGTAAAATAAAAGAAAATTTAGAAAAGGAAATGGTAAACAAACAAAAATATGTACTCCAAAACCCTAATAGAAAGCTATCCATCCTCATGTGCTCAGAAGGAAAGGTTTAAAAATAGTAATGATAATAATAAAGGATGATGCAAGGAAGAAAAGATCAGGAAAATAAACGACAATGCAAAGATGGTGTGTATTAAAGCAGCTAACTGGGCTGCACGAAACATTTTAGACATATCTTCATAATTCAGATTTTAACCATGAAGTATTTAGTTATTTGTCTGATGTGTGTTATTCAAATCAAACAGATATGGATGGATGAATAAACAGACAAATAGACATACACACATATATGTATATTCTATCACCACCAGTGGGTACTTCTGTAAACATAACTCATTGCACATCAACCTAACAACAAACACCCAAACCATATTCTACTGCCAGCTGCAGAATAATCAATACTGTTAACACAATGGGAAAAAGATATTCCTCAGCAAATATGAAGAAATAAAAAATATTTCCAAAACTGGGAGAAATAATATTCCAAAGTGTATTAAGCACATTTTAACCATCAGCATGAAGTGTTTCTCAGAAAAGTAAAGTTATTCTATCATTCACTTGACTCATTTTTAAAAATTAAATTTATGTGATAACCTAAGAGGCATGCTAACCATCAATTTCCTCAGATCAGTGGTTTCAAATTTCAACAGGTCTAAGTATTATGTAAGGTGCTAGCTAAAATGGAACACTTTTACCCTCAGAAAATTTGAATCAGAAATCTGCTATATTGTGACATAGATCCAGCATTTTAACACATTTCCCAGCAATCTGATACATTAAGTTCCCATATTTTGAGTATTTATTACATATAATAAAATAATTTAAAATATTTTTTCAAAAATCTTACTGAAAACAATAGTATATGTTAGAAACTGTGACAGTTTTGAGATAATACCCTGCTTAGAAACTGAAAAATTGGGAACAGTATACATATATATATATATATATGCTACCTTTGGTCTACCATAGTTTTATGGATATTGACAGAAGACAAGAAATTCTGGGGTAGGGACCAAGGAACTTCATTACCCATGTCAAAGCAAGCAGCATAAGCTTTATGTGTGCATTAGTTCCCAATGCTTCCAAGACTTATGGGGCTATGCAAAGCAGCCCAAGTGGATGCTTAACACACAGTAGATCTGCATCAAACTTGGGGAGTCTCAATCTTTTAAAGGAAACTTCTAGCAAACTTGCTGAACTTGCAGTCTTTAGTGTAAGTGGCATTTTAAACATTGATACACAATGTCCAAGAACTTTTTTTTGAATCAGAAGAACCATTCAAAATTTTCAACATATATTTTTGTCTTAGACAAATGAATGTGTTTACCAAAAAGCAAAAATGTATGCCCCTAACAGGAGATAAAATACTAATTATTGCCTAAGTCATTTGAAGTTTAATTTTTATGACACAATGATTGAAACAAATATATCCTGAAATAAAAGGCAACAGAATCTTGCAGTTCAATAGCTTAGGGACTCTTAGCATTTTGAATGAAATGCAATATTCAAATATTCTCAAGTGCCACTTAATGGAGTGTTAGATCAGATTACGTTGAAAGTGT
Organism: Theropithecus gelada; assembly: GCF_003255815.1. Lineage (NCBI taxonomy): Eukaryota > Metazoa > Chordata > Mammalia > Primates > Cercopithecidae > Theropithecus > Theropithecus gelada. Next base: position 50,348,535 of record NC_037672.1, read on the forward strand.
TTCTACAAGACCCTTACAAAGTCCTTAAACATGGTTAGATATGGGATCTTTTTTGATGTTCATTAATCCAATACTATTCATTGTAATTAATTTGTTTCCTTCTGGTGATAAAAATATACTATGCTAGAAAGAACTGTGAATTGCAAGGTTTTTTTTTTTTTTTTAATTTTACTTTTTGCTGCTTTCTTGGAAAAGCTATTGAATCCTCAAGGAGTTCTCTTTGAAAAGTAATTTTAGTGTGATTTAGACTTCCTGGCAGTTTTCCTGGTATCTCTGGAAACACTGATCTTCTCTCCCCTTCTTCTGAGTACTTTCAAGCATCATATATCTTTTTCTGTGAGCCCCAAGGTCTAACTTGTGGCTTAGCATAGACACAATAACCAGAGTCTCACAAGTGAGATGCTCATAAACTGTCTGAACTTTGAGCTAAGCAGATAATCTCAGAGGAAACCATATTTAAAAAAAAAAAAGATATAAAGGCCTGTGATAATATCAGATTTCTATAGATCATTTTAACATACTTTTCCAAATCTCTTAAAGTGTGTTCAGTAAGCTATGCACTAATGTTATTTGGAAGATTTGCTCCATGCAGCAAAATTATGACTTTTTTAGCTTTATTGTAGTATAATTGAAAACAAAAATTAAATATATTTGAGGTATACATTGTGATGTGCTGATATACATATACACTATGAAATGATTGCCACAATAAAATTAATGATTATATCCATCACCTCACATAGTTACCTTTGTGTGCTGAAAATATAGGTTAAGCATTCCTATTCCAAAAATTTAAAATCCAAATGCTCAAAATCTGAAAGTTTTTGAGCACTGATGTGGTGTTACAAATGAAAATTTTCACCCCTGATCTCAAAATTATTTAAAATACTTTTTTAAATTACCTTCAGGCTGTGTGTATAAAGTGTGTAAAAAAACACAAATGAATTTCATGTTTAAACTTCAGTCACCTCCCAAGATATAGCCATAAGATATATCATTATGTATATGCAAATATTCCAAAATCTGAAAAACTCCAACTCTAAAATGTTTCTGGTCCCAAACATTTCAGATAAGGAATATTCAACCTGTATCTAAGACCTACTATCTTGGCAAATTTCAAAAATACATTATTAAACATAGTCACTAGGGCATGCATTAGGTCTCCAGAATTTACTCATCTTATAACTGAAAGTTTGGTCCTTGTAACCAACATCTCCTCATTTTACCTACTCCTGAAATGCAAGTCCCTGGTAACCATCATTCTACTCTCTGTTTTTATGAGTCAGACTTTTTTTAGATTTTACATATAAATGATGTTATGTAGTATTTGTCTTTCTGTGTCTGTCTTATTTCAATTAGCATAATGCCCTCGAGGTAAACCTACATTGTTACAAATGACAAAATGCCCTTCTTTTTAAAGGCTGAATAACGTTCTATTATATAGATATAGACTTAGACATAGATAGATGATTGACAGATAGATGATTGTTAGATGGATGGATGGATGGATAGATAGATAGATAGATAGATAGATAGATAGATAGATAGATAGATCACATATCTGTATCCATTCATCTATCAGTAGACATTTAGGTTGTTTCCATATCTTGTCTATTGGGAATGATGCAACGAACATGTTAAGTGTAAATATCTCTTTGACATACTGATTTCATTTCCTTTGGGTATATATCCAGAAGTGGGATTGCTGGATTATATGGTAGTTTTATTTTTAATTTTTTGAAGAACTTTCATACAGTTTTTCATAATGGCTGAACTAATTTATATTTCCATGAACCATGATAAAGGTTCCCCTTTCTCTACACCCTTTCCAACCCTTTTTATATTTTGTCTTTTTTATAATAGTCATTCTAGTATGTGTGAGGTATTTTACTGTTGTTTTCATTTGCAATTACCTGATTATTAGTGATGGTGAACATGTTTTTCATATATTTTTTAACAAATTGTATGCCTCCTTTTGAAGCCTCCAGCTTTGTTCTACTTCCTCAAAATTCCTTTAGTTATTCTTCATCTTCTGTAATTTCATACGTATTTTAGGATTTTTTCTGTGAAAAGTACTTTTGGAATTTTAATTGATATTTCATAGATCACTTTTGAGAAATAACTATTCATGTCCTTTACCGATTTTAACCAGGTTGTTTGCTATTGAGTTGAGTTCTACATGCATTTTGGGTATGAACTCCCTTATCCAAAGTAAGTATATATATGATTTGCAATTTGATATATGATTTACAAATATTTTCTCTTATTCACGGGTTATCTTTTCATTTTTTAATTGTTCCCTTTCTTGTGCAGATATTTTAGTTTGATGACATTCTGCTTGATCATATTTTGCTTTTGTTGTCTGTGTTTTTGGTGTCATATCCAAGAAATATTGCCATGATCAATGTCAATGAGCTTTTCTCCTGTGTTTTCTTTTAGGAAGTTTATGGTTTTAGGTCTTATGTTTACATCTTCAATCCATTTTAAATTGATCTTTGTGTATGGCATAGATACGGATCTCATATCACTTTTTATTTGCACATGGATATTCAGTTTTTTCAATGGTATTTATTGAAGAGATTGTCCTTTCCTCATTGTATATTCTTGGTTTTCTTTGTTGAAGATTAGTTGACCCTATATACATGAGTTTATTTCTGAGATTTCTATTCTGTTTCATTGACCTATGTACCTCTTTTTATGCTTACAATACTGTCTTGATTACTATACCATTATAATATAATTTGAAATCAGAAGTGCAATGCCTCCAGCTTTGCTCTACTTTTTCAAGATTCTATTTATAAATTTCAACTTTTATTTTAGATTCTGGGGGTACCTGTACAGGTTTGTTACATGGGTATATTGTGTGATGCTAAGGTTTGGGATTCAAATGATCCCATAACCCACGCAATGAACATAGTAACAGTTTGTTTTTAAACTCTTTCCCCCCTCACTCCCTAATGCCCCTGGTACTCCCTAATGTCTATTATTGTAATTTTTATGTCTATGATGTTTAGCTCCTACTTATAAGTGAGAACATAAGGTATTTAGTTTTCTATTCCTGCAATAATTTGCTTAGGATAATGGACTCCAGCTGCATCCATGTTGCTGCAAATGACATAATTTCATTCTTTTTTTCATCTGTGTAGTGCTCCATGGTGCATATGTAACAAATTTTCTTTATCCAATTCAGTGTTAATGGGCACCTTGATAGATTCCATGTCTTTGCTATTGTGAATAGTGCTGTGATTAACACATGAGTGCATGTTTTTTTTTTTTTTTTTTTTTTTTTTTTTTGGTAGAATGATTTTTTTTTAGATATATATCCAGTAATGGGATTGCTGGGTCAAACGGTAGTTCTGTTTTAAGTTCTTTGACAAATGTACACACTGTTTTCCACAGTGGCTAATTTAAATTTCCACCAACACTGAATGTATGTAGAAGCATTCATTTTTTTTTTCCCAGAACCTCACTAGCATCAGTTTTTTAACTTTTTCATAATAGCAATTTCTTCAAGATTCTTTTAGCTCTTCAGTGCCTTATATGTTTCCTTACAAATTGTTGAATTGTTTTTTTCAATATCTGTGAAAAGTTCCATTGAAATTTTGATAGAGATTTGGTAGATCACTTTGGGTAGTATGAATATTTAAAAAATATTAATTATTCCAATCTATGGAACAACAGATATTGTTCCATTTATTTGTGTCCTTGATTTCTGTTTTTATCAATGTTTTATGGTTTTCAATGTACAGATCTTTCACCTCCTTTGTTAAATTTATGCTAAAGTATTTTATTCTTTTTGATGCAATTTTAAGTGGGATTGCTTTCTTAATTTCTTTTTTGAATAGTTCATCGTTAATATATAAAAACAGAACTGGGTGGGGAGTGGCCAAGATGGCTAACTAGAAGTAGCTAGTATGCATGGCTCTCACAAAGAGGAATGGAAGGGGCAAGTAAATACAACACCTTCAACTGAAACATCCAGGTACTTGCATTGGGACTAATCAAGGAAACAACTTGAACCATGGAAAACAAAGAAAAGTAAGGCAGGTCAGTGGTCTGTCTGGTAGCATCACGAAGCCAAGGAAACCTCCCCAACTCTGAGAAGTGTTGAGTGAATGTGTGAATTGGAAACCACACTTCTCCTATGGATCTTTGCAATTTTTCAGTCAGGAGATCTCCTTGTGAACCTACTGCACTCCACCAAGGCCTTCAGTCTGACAGAGCTATGTGGACTCTTGGCAGAGAAGCCACTCAGGCATGCATGGAGACCCTGGAGCCTTAGGTCCTTGGCCTTTCCGGCAAAGTAGGACCCCTGTGTATTCTCCTAGGAAAGAGGGTGAATCCAGGGGGCTGAGCAGTGACAGCCTACAGGCTTTACTTCCTTGGTGTCTCACAAGATAAGACCCACTGGCTTGGAATTCCAGCCAGCATGGTGGCAGTATTGTACCTCCCTATGAATGAACTCCTGTGGGGAGGCACCCACCATCCTTACTGTTTGGGTGCCTTAGCCAATCCAGTCTTCAGGTTTTGGAGAGTCCAAGCCAGCCGGGACTGAAGGGGTCCCCCACAGCACAGCTGCTCTACCACAACGTGGTCAGACTGCCACTTTAAGTGGGTTCCCAATCTCATCCCACCTAACTGGGCAGAACCTCCCAAATTGGGCCTCCAGCCTCTTGCCCCCGTGTTTTCCAGAAGACGGAGATTTGAATCCACCCTGAGACAGAGCACCCAGAGGGAGGGGCAGGCCACCATCTTTGCTGTTTGAGTGACTTAGCTGATCCAGCCTCTAGGCTTTGGAGAGTCCAAGCTGACTAGGGGTAGAGGGGATGCCTCAGTACAGCACAGCTGCTCTAACAAAACATAGATAGGTTTCTTTTTTTTTTTTTAATTTTAGATTTTTAGTAGACAGGGTTTTCTCACATTGTCCAGGTTGGTCTTGAACTACTGAGCTCAAGCTCTCCACCCACCTTGGCATCCCAAGATGCTGGGATTATAGATATGAGCCACCATGCCCGGCCCAGATTGCTTCTTTCAGCCAGGTCCCCAATCCCACTTCTCACTGTGTGGGACCTCCCAACTGGAGCCTCTGGCTACACCTGCAGGTATTCTCTGGCAGAAAGAGAGTTGAATTCTCCATGGGATAGCAAACTCAGAGGAAGCACCCGGCTACCGTCTTTACTATTTGCCTGACATCACTTTTCCAGCTTTTGGTATTCGAAGTGTTTGAAGAAACCAGGAACTGAAGTGGACCCCCAGTAGAACCCTACTGCTCTACCAGTCTGGCAGTGGCCAGACTGCTTTTTTAAGTCAGTCCCTGATCCCATTCCTCCTCACTGGGCAGGACCTACCATCCAGGGTATCCAGACACCTCCTACAGGTGTCTTTTGGTCAGCAACAGGCCTGTACCTCCAGGAAATGTCAGAGACCTTCATGGCAGCCCCTGCCATCACAGACCCAAAGGCCTAGGAGGGAAAAATGGTTGCCTGGGCCAGACCCAAAGTCCCACTGCTCTATGCAGCCTTGAGACATGGTGCCCTGCATACCAGCTGCTTCAGCTCCAGCCTTGGCTAAAGGGGGCCAAGGTATAGCTTGGGTCATTGCTTCAGAGGGTGCAAGCCCCAAGCCTTGGTGGCTTACACATGTTGTTCAGTCTGCAGGTACACAGAAGTCAAGAATGACATCTGGGAACCTCCGCCTAGATTTCAAAGATGTATGAAAACGCCTGGATGTCCAGGCAGAAATTTGCTGCAGGGGTGGAGCCTTCATGGAGAACCTCTGCTAGGGCAGTGCAGAAGGGAAATATGGGGTTAGAGCCCCCACATGGAGTCCCCATTGGGGCACTGCCTAGCGGTGTTACGAGAAGAGGGCCACCATCCTCCAGACCCTAGAATGGTAGATCCATTGACAGCTTCCACTGTGCACCTGGAAAAGCCACAGACACTCATGCCAACTGATGAAAGCAACCAGAAGTGGGGCTGGACCCTGAAAAGCCACAGGGAAAGAGCTGCCTAAGGCCTTGGGAGCCCACCTCTTGCATCAGCATGACCTGGATGTGAGACTTAGAATAAAAGCAGATCATTTTGTAGCTTTAAGGTTTAATGACTGCCCTATTGAATTTTGGACTTGTATGGGACCTAGAGTACCTTTGTTTAGGCCAATTTCTCCCATTTGGAATGGGTGTATTTGCCCAATGACTGTGCCCCCATCATATCTAGGAAGTAACTAATTTGCTTTAGATTTTACAGGCTAATAGTCAGAAGGGACTTTCCTTGCCCCATGAGACTTTGGACTTTGGACTTCTGGAATGATCTAAGACTGCAAGGGACTGTTGGAAAGGCATGATTATGTTTTTAAATGTGAGGACATGAGATTTGGGAGGGGCCAGGGGCAGAATGATATGGTTCAACTGTGTCCCTGCCCACGTCTCATCTTGAATTGTTGTTCCCATAATCCCCATGTTTTGTGGGAAGGACCCAGTGGGAGATAACTGATTCATGTGGCAGTTACCCCCATGCTGTTCTCATGAGAGTGAATTAGTTCTCATGAGATCTGATGGTTTTATAAGCATCTAGCATTTACCCTGATGGCATTCTTTCTCTCTCCTGCCACCTTGTAAAGAGGTGTTTTCTGCCATGATTGTAAGTTTCCTGAGGCCTCCCCAGCCATGTTGAACTGTGAATCAATTAAACTCTTTTTTAAATAAAGTACTCAGTTTCAGGTATTTCTTCACAGAAGCATGAGAACAGCCTAATACAAGCCCGCAGGAGACAACCAAACAACCCTCAACCCCAACCACTACTAGGATCCTTTCCTCTTCTACCTCCTAGTTGGGGCAGGAACAAAAACACTGAGATTGCCCCAGGCAGCCCAGGAGTGCCAAATCACAATCTACGGCCAGCACTCAAGGGGGAGCGGAACCCACACTTTCAGAGCATTGAGAAGGAACATGGCTGCAACTGTGAGGAAGCACAAGGGAGCCACACAACCAAGCAAAGGTCTATCAACTGAACAATAAGCCCATGTGCCAATTGCTGTATCATGCCCCAAATATCCAACACCAAAAATACCTCACTAATGTACCCCTTTCTGAAACCAGAGACAGGAAGACAGCTTCAAATAAAGGCCCTACATAAAACCTTGGCCTGGTGAGAACATCTAGGAAAGAAGTCTACTGATTCCACTCAATCCACACTACAAAGGAACACCCACAGGCAGAGATAAGAAAGAACCAGTGCAAGAACTCCAGTAACTCAAATGGCCAGGGTGTCATATGTCCTCCAAATGACCTCACCAGTTCCTCAACAAGAGTTCTTAACCAGGCTGGACTTGCTGAGATGACAGAAATAGAATTCATAATATGGTTATAAGAAAATCATCAAGATTCAGGAGGGTGGTTAAATCCAATCCCAGAAAAATAAGAATCAGAACTAAGCAATATAGGAGATGAACGATGAAATAGTCAGTATGAGAAAACAACTTAATGGGTCTGACAGAGCTGAATAACACCATACAAGAATTTCACAATGCAATCCCAAGTATTAACAGCAGAATAAACTAAGCTGAGGAAAGAATCTCAGAGCTTCAAGGTTGGTTCTCTGAAATAAGACAGCCAACAAAAATAAAAATAAAAATGAATGAACAAAACCTCCAAGAAGTGTGAGATTATATGAAGAGGCCAAATGAATGAATCAGTGGCATCCCAGAAAGGAACGGGTAGAAAGCAAACAACTTGGAAAACATAATTCAGGATATCATCCATGAAAAATTTCCCAACCTTGTTAGAGAGGCCAACAGTCAAATTCAGGAAATACAGAGAATCTCCACAAGCTTCTACACAAGAAGATCATCCCCAAGACACATAATAATCAGATTTTCTAAGGTCACAATGAAAGCAAGAAGGTTAAAGGTAGCTAGAAAGAAAGGGCAGGTCACCTATAAAGGGAACTCCAGCAGGCTAGCAGCGAACCTCTCAGCTAAAATCCTACAAGCCAGAAGAGATTGATATCCATATTCAACATTCTTAAAGAAGAAAATCTTCAACCAATAATTTTATATTCTGCCAAACTAAGCTTCCTAAGTGAAAGAGAAATAATATCCTTTTCAGATAAGCAAATCTTAAGGCAATTCATTACCACCAGACTTGAAATTAGAACTAAATATAGAAAGAAAAGACCTCTACCAGCTAATACAGAAACACACTTAAACACAGAGACCAGTGTCACTGTAAAGCAACCACAAAAACAAGTCAATATAATAACCAGCTAACATCACAATGACAGGATGAAATCCACACATACCAACACTAACCTTGAGTGTAAATGGGCTAAATGCCCCATTTAAAATGCAGAGTGGCGAGCTGTATATGAAAGCAAGACTCAGTGGGTAGCTGTCTTCAAGAGTCCCATCTCACATGTAATAATACTCATAGTCTCAAAATAAAGGGATGGAGGAATATCTACCAAGCAAGGGGAAAACAGAAAAAAACAGGTGGTAATCCTAGTTTCAGACAAAACAAATTTCAAACAAACAAAGATAAAAAAACACAAAGGGCATTACATAATGCAAAGAATTCAATTCAACAAAAGAACTAACTATCCTAAGTATATATGCACACAACACAAGAGCACCCAGATTCATAATGCAAGTTCTTAGAGATCTACAAAGAGAAACAGACTCCCACATAATAATAGTGGGAGACTTCAGCACTTCACTGACAATATTAGAGAGATAATTGAAGCAGAAAATTAACAAACATTCAAGACCTGAACTCAACATTGGACCAAATGGATCTGATAGACCTTTACATAACTCTCCACCTCAAAACAACAAAATATACATTCTTCTCATTGCCACATGGCACATACTTTAAAATCGACCACATAATTGAACATAAAACAATCCTCAACAAATGTAAAAGAAATGTAATCACACCAAACATATTCTCATACCATAGTGCAATAAAAATAGAAATCAAGACTATGAAAATTGCCCAATACCATGTGATTACATGGAAATTGAACAACATGCTCCTGAATGACTTTTGGGCAACTAATGATATTAAAACAGATATCAAGAAGTTTTTTGAAAACAATGAGAACAAATATACAACATACCAGAATCTTTGGGATACAGCTAAGGTAGGGAAATTCATAGCACTAAATGTGCACAGCAGTGAACAACCTAACTTCACAACTGGAAGAAGTACAGAAGCACGAACAAATCAACCCCAATGCTAGCAGAAGATGAGAAATTATAAAAATCAGAACTGAACTGAAGGAAATAAAGACATGAAAAACCATTCAATAGATCAATGAATTCGGGAGTTGGTCTTTTGAAAAAATAATAAAGAGATAGGCTACTGGCTAAACTAATAAAGAAGAATAGAGAGAAGGTCCAAATAAACACAATTAGAAATGATAAAGAAAATGTTACAACTGACCCCACAGAAATAAAAACAACCATCAGAAACTATTATGAACACCTCTACACACACAAACTAGAAAATCTAGAAGAGATGGATAAATTCCTGGACATATACATCCTCCCAAGACTGAGTCGGAAGAAATTGATTCCCTGAACAGACCAATAAAAAGCTCCAAAATTGAATCAGTGATAAACAGCCTAACAGCCAAATAAAGCCTAGGACATGATGGATTCACAGTTGAATTCTACAAGATGTGCAAAGAAGAGGTAGTGTCATTCCTAAAGAAACTATTCCAAAAAATTGAGGAGGCTGGGCTCCTCCCCAACTCATTCTATGAGGCCAGCATCATCCTGATACCAAAACCTGGCAGAGATAAGACAAAGAAAGAAAACTTCAGTCCAATATCCTGGATGAACATCAGTGCAAAATCCTCATCAAAATACTTGTAAATCAAATCCAGCAACACAGCAAAAAGCCAATCCACCATGAACAAATAGGTTTCATCCCTGGGATGCAAGGTTGGTTCAATATATCCAAATCAATAAATGTGATTCATCACAGAAACGGAACTAAAGACAAAAAACATATGATTATCTCAATAGATACAGAAAAGGCCTTTGATAAAATTCAACGCTTCTTCATGTTAAAAACTCTCAATAAACTAGGTATTGAAGGAACATAACTCAAAATAATAAGACAATCCCACAGTCAGCATTATATTGGATGGGCAAAAGCAAGAAGAATTCCCCTTGAAATTAGGCACAAGACAAGCATGCCTTCTCCCACCACTCCTATTCTACATAGTATTGGAAGTCCTACACTGAGTAGTCAGGCAAGAAAAATAAATAAAGGGCATCCAAATGGGAAGACAGGAAATCAAACTATCTCTGTTTTTAGATAACATCATTCTATATCTAGAAAACTCTATCTCAGCCCAATAGCTGCTCCAGCAGATAAACAACTTCAGCAAAATTGTAGGATAAAAATCAATGTACAAAACTCACTAGCATTTTGGTACTTCAATAACAGCCAATCTGAGAGCGATATCAGAAAGGCAATCACATTCACAATTACCACAAAGAGAATAAAATACCTAGTACTACAGTTAACCAAAGAGGTGAAAGATATCGACAAAGAAATAATAAACTGCTCACAGAAATCAGAGAAGATACAAACAAATGGAAAAAAATCCCATGATCATAAATAGGAAGAATCAATATCTTTAAAATGGCTATGCTGCCCAAACAATTTACAGATTCAATACTATTCTTATCAAACTATCAATGATAGTCTTCATAAAACTAGAAAAATAATTTTAAATTCATATGGAACCATAAAAGAGCCTGAACAGCCAAGGCCATCATGAACAAAAAGAACAAAGCTGGAGGCAACATGTTACCTGACTTCAAACTACACTATAAGGATACAGTAAACAAAACAGCATGGCACTGGTACAAAACCAGACACATAGACCAATGGAGCAGAATAGAGAACCCAGAAATAAAGCTGTACAATGGCAACCATCTGATCTTCAACAAAGCTGACAAAACCAAGCAATGGGGAAAAGACTCTCTATTCAATAAATGGCACTGATATAACTGGCTAGCCATATGGAGAAGATTGAAGCCAAACCCCTTCCTCACATCATACACACACACAAAAATAACTCACTATGCATTAAAGACTTAAATTTAAAACCCAAAACAATAAAAACCCTGGAAGACAACCACAGCAATACCATCCTGGACATAGGAACAGGCAATTATGACAAACATACTAAAAGCAATCACAAAAAAAGGAAAAATTGACAAGTGGAATCTTCTGCACAGCAAACAAAACTATCAACAGAGTAAACAGACAATAGAATGGGAGAAAATATTTGAAAACTGTGCATCTGAAAAAGGTCTAATATTCAGCATTAATAAGGAACCTAAAGAAATTTATAAGAGAAAAACAACACCATTAAAAAGGTGGGAAAATGAACAGACACTTCTCTAAAGAAGGCACACATGTGGCCAACAACATAAAAAAAAAAGCTCAATATCACTGATTAGAGGAATGCAAATTAAAACCACAATAAGACATCATCTCACACCAGTTAGAAGGGCTACTATGAAAAAGTCAAAAAAGAACAAATTCCAACGGGTTGCAGAGAAAAGGGAACACTTATACATTGTTGGTGGAGTGTAAGTTAGTTTAACCATTGTGGAAAGCAGTATGGTAATTCCTCAAAGAGCTAAAAGCAAAACTACCATTTGACTTAGCAGTCCCATTACTGGGCATATTCCCAGAGGAATATAAATCATTCTACTATAAAGACACATGCATGTGTATGTTCATTGCAGCACTATTCACAATACTAAAGACATGAAATCAACCTAAATGTCCATCAATGACAGATTGGATTAAAAAAGTGTGGTACATACACACCATGGAATACCACGTCTTCATAAAAAAAGAACGAGATTATATCTTTTGCAGGAACATGGATGGAGCTGGAGACAATTATCCTTAGCAAACTAATGCAGGAACAGAAAAGCGAACACCTCATCTTCTTACTCAAAAGTGGGAGCTAAATGATAAGAACTTATAAACACAGAGTAGAAAACAACAGACACTGCAGTCTATTAATGGGGGAGGCTGGGAGTAGGCAAAGGAGCAGAAAAGATAACTACTGGGTACTGGGCTTAATACCTGAGTGATGAAATAATATGTGTAACAAACCACCATTACGTGTATTTACCTATGAAACAAACCTTCACATGTATCCCCAAACCTAAAATTTAAAGTTAAAAAAAAAAAAAAAAAAACCACAGAACTAACTTTTGTACACTTATTTTGCATCCAGCATCCTACTGACTTTGTTTATTAGTTTTATCAGGTTTTTGGTGAAATCTTTAGAATTTTCTCTGTATAAGAGCATGTTGTTTGCTGAAAGAGACAATTTTACTTGCTTTTGATTTGGATGTCTTTTATTTCTTTTTCTTATATAACTGCTCTGGTTAGGATGTCAAGTACTATGTTGAACAGAAGTGACAAGAGTAGGCATTCTTTTCTTGTTTCTCTAATCTTAGAGGGAAAACTCTCAGCTTTTCAACACTGAGTATTATGTTAACTGTGAGATGGTCTCATATAGCCTTCATTGTGTTCTAGATATGGAACACTTTGTGTGTAGATATGGAACACTATATCTAATTTGCAGAGAGGTTTGATTATGAAAGGATGTGGACTTTTTTTCAAATACTTTTTCTGCATCTGTTGAAAGGATCATATGATTTCCATCCTTCACTCTGTTAATGGGGTAGATTACATTTATTGATTTGTGTATATTGGACTGTCTTTGCATCTCATGGATAAATTCCACTTGATCACGGTGTATCATCCTTTTTGATGTGCTGTTGAATTCAGTTACCTAGTATATTGTTGAGAATACTTGCATCTATTATATCAGAGATATTGGCATGTAATATTCCTTTCTGGTAGTGTCCCTGCCTGGCTTTTGTATTAGGGTGATGCTGGCCTTGTAAAATGAGCTTGGAAGTATTTCCTTCTTTTCTTTTTTTTTTGGAACCATTTGAAAAGGACTGGCATTAATTAAAACTTAAAAGTTTGGTAGAACTTATGAATAAAGCCATCATGTCTGCTTTGCTTTGTAGGGAGATTTTTGATTACTAATTCAATTTCCTTGTTATTGGCCTGTTCAGGTTTAAAATTATGACTTTTTAATTACACATATATTGAGTTTGGCATGAACATTATCAATTCAGCAAACTTATTTTGAAAACTCACTCCTGTTGTACAACTTGCTAGACTCTCAAACGTCTTTATGTAGTCTCATAAACATGTTGATGACATTATTGCATTTCTGGAAAATTCTTCACATCAAATATTTCCTCTTTAAACTATTTAAATAAAATATGTTACAATATCATTTTGAATGAGAAGTATTTGCCATTTCAAAGTAATTTTATTTTCAGTTATCACTATAAGCACAATCTAAAGCTCTCTGTTTGGAAGATCCTACTATGAAAATGTCTATGCTAAAAAATGAACACTTTCATTCAATTTCTTTTTGGTCATCAGCATATAGAGTCTAAGAGGGTCTACAATTCTTGACTCTGGAACAAGGGTTCTGAGCTATAATTCACTCAGAAAAAAAGTCACTGAAATATAAATACTACAAATTAGTGAATGAGTCAAAAATCTACACGTACTTCCTACCTTCTATTCATCCCTCAAATCATGTCAATCTGAATTTATCTTCACCATCTATTAAACTAAACTCACAGTGGCCTAAGACTTCTCAGAAATATTTCATCCTGATGAGCACTCCACCCTTCTTCAACTGATTTTTCTTCTTGGCTTCCAGGAAACAGCACTCCCCTGGTATTCCTCCTAGTACTCTTCCAAGCCCTTGTCCTCTGGGGTTGCTTCTCCTTCTCAGCCTTTCCATATGAGGGCTTCTCAAGGCTTATTTATAATAACTTTTATATATGGATAAATCTGATGTCAAAATGGCTAGTAATAAACCTCTTACTTAAGTTTCAGACCAATATATTTTTGCTTTTTAAAAAGCTACATAAACCTCAACAGGTCAAAACGCGAGATAATTTTCTTCCCCACTAAACTGCTGTATTTTTGCATTTCTGACTTTATCAACTGGATGGTAATATCATCTTCCCAGCTGCAAAAGTCACACTGTTGGCAGTCATCAGTAACTTCCCATCCCTATCTAATACATTGATTCAGGTATATCGATTATTCTAACACTTTCCATCTCCTGGCCTCTTCCACTACCTAGACCAAGATCAGAGAAAACTACAAAAGCCATTTTCTGCTTCATCCTTGCCCTGCTTGATCTGCTCAGTTATCCACAGTGCCACCTAAGGTGATTTTTGGAAAATAATTTTAATCACGTCATTCTCTTGGAAGTTCCAATGTCTCCTTTTATTCTCAGATTAAAGATCAAACTTCTTCAAATGGTTGTAATGCTCTTCAACATCTTTATGGGCTCCTTTGTCATGTATACTACTTTTGTATTCTAGCTTCTAGTCATGTTTGTATCTTCTATTTTCTAGGCCACAGGATGTTCTCTTAACTCTGATTTTTGTCTGCTACTGACTTTCTTTAGTTCTTTCTTCAGTAACTAACATCCACTTATTCTTCAAGTTGTAGCATAAACATCATTTCTTCCAGGAAGACTTATCTAACCCCACATATTCAGGTTCTGTGTCCCGGCTAAGGAAGCTTATAAAAAATACAGAAACCATCTTACTATACGAAATTTTGTGCCTACTTTTTTCTCAACTAGATCGTAGTCACTAATTCTAACTATGAGAACAGTTGTCACAACATAAAGTAACTATTTTTATCCACTAAACTTGGCAAAAATACACCAAGGATGATGCCAATGGGAAGTGTTTCATACCTATTATTCAAGTTGGCAGGACATTGGTTTATTTCAACTTTCAGACCATAGAGGATCCAGATGCTCAACATCTGGACATGTATTCAGAAAGCAGTGTTTTACTTGCTTTATGATGTTAGAATTATACAGAATAACAAAGGTAGTCCAATCTTGGCTTTTTGAGGAAAATTATTTAAAAGGTAAATTGAGTAATTTTTTAGAAGCTACACATTCTGCAACATTCTAAGGGCTGAAGGAATACACAGATGGCAGAGGCAACAACTGCCTTCAAGGAGCCCACAGTTAGGAGATAAGTGTTTCTGAGGGAAAAAATATAAAGAATATAAGGAAGATTAACAATAACTATTATTACACTAGTGTAACAATAATAGGAGGTGTTGTGAAGATATAGGGGCAGGCAGTGGCTCGGAACAGGCTTAGGGATGGATTCTAACAATGTTTATGGAAGGTATCGCATGAGGCCTTAATAATAGCTAGACTTTGGGTAAAGGGAGAATGGAGAGAGGATTTCCATTGAGCCCTAGAAGAATTGTGATCAAAATGTCAAAATAAAATGGAGAATGCAAGGCCTGTTCGAGAAACATCAAGTATGCATACAGGTGAAGTTTATGTTGAATTGGAAGGACAAGGATGTGGTAAAGTAGAGTTATTAATGAAAGAAAATGAGTTCAATATTAATAAGGACTTTGGTCAGTAGGGAACAGGGATCTATTTAAGGTTTCTAGCCAGTGTAGTCATTATTTAGGAAAGAAAAAAAGATAAACTGTTTAGGTTGACTGTATCTTGACATTCTCCTTAAGCTGTATAAAACTTGTAGAAAGTGTCAATCCCACATAATTTGATACTGCCCCTTCTGAAATAAAGAGGAAGATAAAGCCGTTTGAATAGAACAACGAAAATAAACAACCATTGAAATGCTAATGTGGATGCAGCTTTTGATGAAGTGAATTTTTGATTGTATGATATGCAGATTTCAGGAAGAAATTTCACTGTTTATTTGAGAGATATATTCAAGAGCATAACTGTTATAATATCTTTAATAAATTATTTCAGGTGTTTACTTTTTCCCATTCTCCTTATGCCATATTCACACAAAAGAATTAGCCATTGTTTTTTAACTACACATATGAAGTGAGAAGAGGGAAGAAAATAATATGTAATTATTTAACCTTTTCAGTTTCCTTGACTACAACTCAGTTCATGGTCTTGATAAAATTATATAAAATATCTCTGTCACACTGACTATATTTGAAATCTGAGTACATCTCTGATACAATAATATTCATTGTCTTAGACTAAGTAGTTTCCAGTTTTCCACTTCTGCAAATCAGCTGAAGAGAAAATAAAGGACATAAAGGACACAATATATAAACTGATTACATTACAAAGTATAATTGAAAACGTGCACTTCAGCATTTGAGTAAATGGCAGGCATATAATTGTCACTTTTTCTTTCTTTGAAGTAGGTATATGGATAACAGGAAATAAGTTTGAAATAATCTTTATGTGGAAGTAAATTACATGCTCTTTAGTATTCATTTCTTAGCAGAATATTTAACTTGTTTTGTGTTTGAATATAAAGAATCCTTTGAAAGTACAGTAATGACATATGGATTGGATTAAACATACAGCAAGTTTTCAACTCTCAGACTGTATACATTGCATAATAAAATATATCATTTAATTGAAAATATGCTCCAGATTAGCTCTTTTTATTTCATAATAAAGAATTCCTTGGTGAAACCCCATCTGTACTAAAATACAAAAAATTAGCTGCGTGTGGTGGCACGTGCCTGTAATCTCAGCTATTCAGGAGGCTGAGGCAGGGGAATCGCTTGAACCGAGGAGGCAGGAGTTGCAGTGAGCTGGGATTGCGCCACTGCACTCCAGCCTGGTGACAGAGCAAGACTCCATCTCAAAACAACAACAACAACAACAACAACAAAAGAATTCCTACTTTGAAATCTCTAAATCAGGTTTTTTTTCAAAGGCTTATGAACACAGAACAGAGAGCTACTACATTTTGTAGCCATCACGGAGTTCTTTCATTGTATGTTGATTTCATAATTTATAGTGTCCTTTTGAAAACTCTTACTAGTTAGAATTTTAATTTTTTCTTTAAGGGGACAGGTCCTAACTTTTCTTTCAAAACATTTTAGAGTTTTACATTCCTATTTATTGTGTGCCTGTTTTTATATAGACTTTATTTTGTGAGTATATAATGGTATATATATGTATATTTAAATATATGAACATACACAAAGAATATATAATTTTTATATAAACTTAATGTAGACTATATATAATAAATTATATATAACATTGGTTATTTATTAATTAGAATCATGTTTATAAAAAACTGAAATATAACACTTCTGTACTTTAAAAATCTTATAGTTTATAGAAACCTGTCAATCTAAGAAATATTGATTGATTTCTGGCTTCTATTAGGGGGTAAGAAACTATGTAATTCATATGTATTAGCTCACATCAAATGCATAATCACTTATTGACTGGGAGTTTAACTTAGTAGAAACAGCATACACGTGGCATGAGATAGTCCTGGATTGAAACTTTGGCTGTAGAGTACCTCTACTTTATAATTCGGGATAAATTACTTAAAATGGATAGTACTTCTATGTAACTCTGGATAAATCACTTAAAATAAGGTAAAGGGTCTCATATTCTATTTTCTTACCTATTAATTATGACTAATTCTTATTTCTTAAAATACAGAGATTAAGTTATCTATATAAAGTGCCAATTAGCAGAGAGTGTACTACAGGTATTAACTTGACACATCAATGAAACTATGACCTTATTTCTAATATCAATAAATCTATATTATGCTCAGGAGTTTGAAATGTCCTTGAATAGCAGAGAGAAAATTCTACAAATAAAAAAAAAGACATGCCTGCCTGCAACAATGATAAGTATATATATCCTTCTAATTGCAAGCAACTGTATATATTTTGTGTAGAGAGACACACATGGAGACGTCAGGATATTGTATGCTTTGCCTCCGCACTTAGTATGCCCCACACTTACTCAGAGGATAGCTGTGAACTCTAGTCTCCCTGAAACCTCTAAATCAAGCCTTTTTGCATGACTTATCCATATGAAATACAGTGCAATTAACAGAGAGTTTCAGTTATCTATGTGTGCGTCTGAGCAAATAGTTATACTATCCAAGCAAGATAAATTTGATGCAAGACTGATGGTACTCTAAACATTAACCAGATATTTTCTAGCTAATTTTTGGTATAGAATTCTAGAAACTAGGACCTTCAGTAGGGCTTGTGCTGCCTCTATCTACTTAAAATTTAAATTTGGCTCTTTTACACAGGACAACAGCTGCTCTCTTTGCAAGAGGTGGAACATGGTAAGAAGATAAGCCCTTATTCCATACAGGGCACAAAAAACAGCTTGAAGTAGAATATTCTGAAAACAATGATTCTTAGTACAGACTACAGAAAAAAGTTAAATAAGGTCTACTTTAATAATTTTTAAGGGTAACATTACAATAATCCAATTTTAAAGACATAAAAGAGTTCACAATTTTGAAAAACACTACTTTAATAAGTCTCAGGAACACAATGGTTCTTAACTTTTCAATATCTTAAAATGTTCTAATAGCAAGATATTTTGAATCTCAGTTATAGGCAAAAGAAAATAGCTTTGGTAAATGTGATTGAAGTTACATTAACCTTAACCCTATTTTCTAGATATCTGACACATCATCAGTGGAGTATAATTCTCGTTGAAATCACCATTTCCCTCATGTATATGAGATCCAGTTCATCCAAGTCCTGAGTAAACGATGAAACTGCTCTTATGAGGTCAGATAAAATAAGATGTAGAGCTACATAATCACACAAAAATAAATATTGCTCTGAAAAGAATTTTACTTAATATATAGTTAAATTTTACCCATGATATACCCATAGAAGAAATCTAAGAATTATATATTCATAAGACTGTTCCTTTTGAGAATTTTAGGAGTAGATATGTGACAACTATAAAGAAACTGAAAAAAAAATTCAGCAGCAGAAACAGCTTTCATCCTATGCAAGAGTTTAAATCCATTTTTGATTTGTCTGCTTTTTAGACATTTATTGATTTCCTGCTAAATTCCAGGCACCATTCTAGCCATTGGTGATGTAACTGTGAACAAGATCAAGATTTTTCCCTCATGGGGCTTAACTTTCTAAGTAAAGGAGACTGAAAATCACTGATAAATACATATATCATGTATTGCTAAAGGCTGTAAATAAAATTACTAAGCATAATGAGCTAAAGAATGACTACATGAGGTACCAGGGGATAATCTCATTGAGTAGTGAGAAAAATCCTCTTGAAGGAAGTAAATTTTGACTTGAAACTTAAATCATGAGTAGAGGCAGCCAGATAAAGATCTCAGAATACAGAACCCCAGGAAAAACTAACAATATTTGTTAAAGACCTCAGAATCAAACACGACGCCCAAGTGTATTTGCAGAGGGGCAAGTGAATGGAAACTGTATAAAACAAGGTCAGAAAAGTTGTCAGGAATCACATCATGTAGCCTCATGGTAAGGACCATTTTCCATTTTAGATATATACAGTACAGGAGGTTTTAAAGCAGAGGAGTGATGGGGAAGACACGACACTTTGAGAACACAACTTTGGCTTCTGTATACAGAGAGGATACTCCAGGTTGGAGTGAAAAGAATAGTAGGCTATTGTTAAAGGTCAGAAGATAGATGACTTGGAATTTTAAAGCTTTACAAACACATGTATTTAAAGTACAAGTTTGGGTTTTTCATATAGTTTTATTTTCATGTTTTGGAGTCAGTAGTTTGCTTTCGGATGTTAATCTTTGTACGGGTCCTTGGAAATGTGTAAGCACTAGCTCTGTATCTATGATGTCCACTGGATAGAACACTCTTGATGTTACTTTTTCTTTAATTCTAAAGAACAATATGTTGCTGTTTCCATAAGGTATCATGTGAAGTAATCTGAGCATAATAAACTACTGAAAAAAAAAAGAACTTGAAAAGCTTAAAACTCTGGTCAAATTTACAGGAAAAGTAGGCTAGATATGAGTGGCTGAAAAATTTGTCATAAAGAAATCAATTACTATTTGAGGTTAAGCAAGTGTTAATTCAGTAAATATATACTGATGGGTGCTCTTTACCAGGCACTGTGTTGGTTACTAAGCGATTGAGCAGACAGCAAGAAATAAAAACGACTTGCAAGTTGACCTCATAAAGCTTTTGATCTAGCCTGCCAGCTATTAGTGAACAAATGTTCCATCCATGGGGAGAAAATTGTTTTGTTTTAAATAAGAATAATATTACTGTAAGTTCATATATCAATGGGATAATCCATTTAGTCAACATTTAATTATTAATCACCCACTATGTTTCAGACAAAATATCAATGCCAAATAATCAAGCTTCAAAAGAAAAAAAAAGTATATATTTGATAATGTTGCTGAAAGTGTTTCCTTTTAACTGTTTCAATGATAGTGCACAAACAACTAAATAATGTTGTTCTGTCAGGTAAACTGAGCAACAACTGGAAATTATATGGTAGCAATATCAATCTAACTACCCCATTATGTAATTGATTTTGCCTTGGTAACAGTGATGAAAATAGGACCTTTTTTCAATAAAGCAACATATTTTATTACCTCGAGTGACTAGAGTATACGTATCTAGCATTTTAAACATCTATTTATCTATTTATTCATTATCCTATCAGTTTACCTACTCATATGTCAATTGATGATATATGTAATAAAAAGCCTTGTCAAAAAATAATATTGTCAAAATTTGATTTCTTATATGTTTCCTACTCTTTTTAATTTTCAGTTTTTCCTTCTTTCATTACATTTACTAATGACACCCACTGGCCAAAACATTAAGTAATAGAATAAGACCATTTTTATTTAGATAACTAATGGTTAAAATACTACAATATGATTCTATTTAAAATACGTACAACTTACATCAGAAAAATAAATGTAATTTTTCTAATAATGACTTATAAAGCAACATGGATGAGAATAATATACCTCTTTGTAATTGGAAATTATTATTTTAATTATTATTTTAATAATTTACTCACAAATTTTCTTAAGGCAATTAATATATCCTTTGGGAATAACTGGAATTTGATTTTCATGTTTCTATGTTTTATGAAAAATATAAACTCATAAATATAAAGTAATCCAGAATTGTCATCCCTACTTCCCTGGATTCAAACAAAATGGGCAGATGGATTAATAAACCCCTTTTAGTTAGTGCATGTGTTAACCCCAGTGCTAGGAGAGCTGAAATATCCCAGGGGGAAAAAATATTCCTACATCTTAATAGAATAACCTTGCAGAATATATGACCTCGTTTCACTACACATTACAATGAACTTAGAGAACAGCTGAAAGTGTGGAGCCAGTTATACAGGTTTTGATTTTATTTGGGGAATTCTTGAAGATGCTCATAGTGGACCAGCATGAAACTAAAGACAGTGTTAGATTTTTACATTATTGTTATATTATTTTAAATAAGAAATAAATTAACTTCTAAAATTAGTGCTTAACACACTGACTTTATATAGTGTGCTCTAGCTATATAGTTTGGAAATCCCCCCCAAAAATGGGATTTCCAGCACAGAATGGTTGACAGAGGTCCATATCTAAACTTTGTTAGTTAATATTAGATAACACATACTTAACTAGACATATGTAAGGTAAACATATAGTAGTACACTGAAAGCAAAGGAAGCAATGTGGAGCTGATATTTCTGCTTCTAGAATGAACCATTCTATAGACATATAACTTGAAATCAACAAGAATCTCCCCCGAGCTGATGAGAAATTACCAAAATAATTAGAAATTGTTATTTGAAATACTTACATCCCGTATTACTAATGGTGATATGGTTTGGCTGTGTCCTTAACCAACTCTTAACTTGAACTGTATCTCCCAGAATGCTCATGTATAGTGGGAGGGACCTAGGGGGACATAATAGAATCATGGGGGCCAGTCTTTCCCGAGCTATTCTTGTATAGTGAATAAGTCTTACAAGATATGATGGGATTTTCAGAGGTTTCCACCTTTTCTTCTTTCTCATTTTTCTCTTGCCACCACTATGTAAGAAATGCCTTTCCTTTCCTGCCATAATTCTGAGTACTCTCCAGGCATGTGGAAAGGTAAGTCTAATTAAACCTTTTTTTCTTCCCAGTCTCAGGTATGTCTTTATCAGCAGTGTGAAAACGGACTAATACAAATTGTGAACTTTACTCAAAGTATGTAATGTGATTTCAGACATCAGCAAATAACAACATGGAACCATTATAATTAGCAAGACATTTGATTAAAAAAAAAAAAAAACATGCTATTACAGCAATATTTAAATACAGTGCTAAAATACTCTAAATTCATTGACGGTTCTTAATAATTATCAAAAGACAATAAGCTACCTGTGTTGAGGAAGTACATCTATCTCCATCTGTTTTTTTAAATGCCTGGAATAATTCCTGGAAATAACACAAGAAACAATAATACACCATTTTGTTTTTTGGATCAATGAAGTTTTGGAAAAGAATATATCCTTCGGATAAGACAACTTTTAAAATCAAATACAATAAAAAACTAAATATAGCTTTTCAATACCAGGCTTTTCAAAAATAATGAAATATATTTGATTTTTTTATCAAAAGGTAATTATTAATATATTAAAATACCATTATATTAAGAGTAAAAATTCTTTGCAATATCATACATTAAATAAAATGTTTAAGTATTTAACGTATATTAATTGCATTTTAATTTACCCCATGAATTTCTTTTTTTGTGTATTTTTATCATGGTCCTAGTATATCACAATTTCGTATAAATAAATAGGTAAATGCTTACATTTTGCTTACAAAATGTCTTCATTGATACAAATATGAAATCTAAAACCTTTGGAGACTACTTCCCTATAGGAAAATATGAATATAACAACTCTCAATGACTGACTGCAACCTTAATATATCTTTAGAAAACCTTTTCACCATATTACTTACAACTCCCTGAACATATTACTTTCACTCTGGGCTCCTGTAAAAACTATACTTTCTTCATGAATGCCCTTATCTTCTTGTACTACATTAGGAACTCATCCAACCTTTGAAACATGGCTCAAATATCTCTTCTTCAGTGAGTTTCTCTAATATCCCTAACCAAAATTAATCCCATTCCTCATCTATGCTCCAATATTAGTTTGTCTTAATTGCTATCATAGTATTTAATACATTAATAAATATTGTGTTTATTTATTTATGTATCAATTCTCTGAAAGTAGGGTCAGAGTCTAGATTATCTTACTTTCTCAAGTTTAGTAGGTGCCTTCCACATAGAAGATATTCAGTAAATTCTGAATGAATTTTTAAAATGAATTTAAAAAATAAATATGAGAATAAATACAATGTTGCCAAGACTCTTCAGGGCTGTCTTATAACTTTTAGTGAATAGCGCAAGGTATTCAATTCCAGGAGCTATTACATAAAATAACAAATTCCTGGAATTTTACAGAAACAAATAATTGGCTTGTATATGTGGACACCAAGAGCTCCTAAGGACAGATCACAACATGCAGGAGCTCTGATGTATCCTTGAACAATATTCTTAGAGTTGTACAGTCCATACATTCTGTGGTACACTCTGAGTCAAGAAAGAATTTCTAAGTGTAACTTCCTTTCCCTACATTATTCTAAATATTTTAAGCAAAATGTCATTTATTTTCTCACCATTTAATAGAGCCAGTAGGGATAAAGAAAACTATTTATAAAAATGTTGAAAATATGTATAAGAAGATTCACCAAAAACTAAAAAATGGCCTCTTTAAAAAATGGCTGTGACTTTGTTGTTTTGACATATTGGTCGGAAGAAAAACAAAACCATTGTAATCATTTCATATAATTCTTACATTTAAAGAAATCAATAATTTTCCTTAAAATATCTTTTAATATAATGCATTTACACCAATTATATAAATTATTTGTGCCTACTGTCTATAAATTATTCTCTGCTAAAAATAAATGAAAGCTGCTGAAATATTAGAAAATATTTTCATAGGAAAACTCATGCATCCCAAATTACCCTAAGATCATGAAGTTGGAAGAACTGCTCTTTATATAACATATTTCATTGAGTAATTATTAATTTATAATCTCTCTAGATAGTTTTGAACACTCATTTTTTTTTTTTTTTTTGCTTATAATAAAACATTATTCTACTATTACTGATTGCCTGTGAATGCTTGGACCAGAATTTCTACCATGTTCTTTAAGTTTACTAATAATACACTTTTTTAAAAAAAGAACTTTAGACCCATCAGTTTTGAATAGACAAATTTTTTAACAGAAAGTTTACAGATAAGTTGGGTGATATTTCACTTTAAATGAAAGTAATAACAAATTTAAAGCTAAAGTATTTAACTGACAACAAGCTGTCTCAAATTAGATCAAAGTCAAAATTAGCATTCACTCATTTCTTGGACCTGACTTTCATTTCTGCTAAAAAATATTAAATTAAAATAACTACAAATACAACATTTTCCTCAATGAAACACATATGTGTTATGTGCTAAGGCACGTTTCATTTATTTAACTCATTTAAGTTTTTCTGTTACTAGTGTTTATTATCATATTAATGCCATTGAAACTTCTATTTTTGCATCTACAATGGAGTAATTAAGGGTTTGACCATTTCATTTCAATGTGACAGGATAAAACTGCTTATACATCTCAGCTTTATATTTCTTTACCTGTACAATATATTACACATCTGTGGGGATGCTGTAAAGATTAATGAGCTTGAAAAGCACATTGACCTTTCTGATGAAACATGCTCTGTAAGTACAAAATGTTATTTTACTGTGCTCCAAATAAGAAAGATACATTGCAAAAAAGTAAAAACACAAAATAAGATAAAATTGAGGTAGATTGATAACACAGATACATTATGAATAAAAATTTTCTCAAATAAGGCTTTGTCTTAGCCTATAAGTTTGTTCTTGTTCCAAATATTCATTTTTTTAGATTTGTTTTTTTTATCTAGTGTATGTATTTAGTCATTTCTTTGAAAATGGACACCATTAATGTTAGCATATTACAGGTAAATTATATGTCCTCACTGTATTCCTCTTTAGACAGTATATAAGACTATAATTAATACAACTAATCAGAGTACTGCTTGTTGATTGATTACTATGTTCTGGGCATTGGGCTTTAAACTAGTCTTAGTATATTTGGTATATTTAGTTGATACTAGTCATAGTATAGTTCAAGTCATACAATATATAATGGAAGAAAATAAACTATACAGTAACTTACCTTGGCTGCTCAGTGATATTAATATTTTTGAACTACAGTAATAAACAGAAATGAATGCACATAGAAAAATGTGACTTGAAGAAGCTGAATTTGGTAGTGTGAGTCCGGGCCAATTTACAAAGAGATAATAGTGAATTTGAGGTCAACCAGCAAATTGGCATAGCTCTTTGTTGTCTGTGCTGTGGGTCATATTGAAAAAAAGTCATTTTGTAGACTAACAGCAAGAAACTTTCTTCATGTATTTTATTTTAGCAATTTTAGAGTTTCAGATCTTGTATTTAAGTTTTTAATACAATTTGAGTCCATTTTTACATATGGCATGAGATAAGGGTTCAATTTTATTCTTCTGCAAGTGAATATCCAGTTCTTCCCAAAACATTTACTGAAGAGACTGTCTTTTTCCCTATTATATGTTCTTGGCACCTTTGTCAAATACCAAATAATACTAAGTGCAGGGATGTAATCCTGAGCCCTCTATTTTGTTTCATTGTTCTATGTGTGTTTTTATGGCACTGCCATCCTTTTTGATGACTGTAGAGAGCTTCAGGATATATTTTAAAATCAGTAGTGTGATGTCTTTCCAGTTTTGCTCCTCTTTGGCTATTCTGGGTCTTTTGTAGTTCTACATAAATTTTAGAATTTTTTTGCATTTTAATAAAAAATACTATTGGAATTTTTATAGAGATTACATTGAATCTATAGACTACATGGGTAGTATGGACATTTTAACATTATTATTTCTTGTAGTCCTTCAACACAGGATATTTTTCCGTTTATTTACATCTTAAATTTTGTTTATCAATGTTTTTTAGTTTTCAGTGTACAGATTTTCCTCTTTCTGGTTAAATTTATTCCACATTCTTAAGATTTTTTGTGCTATTGTGTATGTGGTTGTTTCATTAGTTTCTTCTTTTTTTTGACAATTTATTGTTAGATCAAAAGGATATAATGAACATACAGAACATTCCATACAACAGCAGCAGAATACATTCTTTTCAAGCACGTAATGAGCACTCTCCAGGACAGATCATATATTAGGCCACAAGAAAAGCCTTAACAAATTTAATAATATTGAGACCATATCTAGAATCTTTTCTGACCACAATGATATGAAACTAGAAACAATAATAGAAGACAAATGGGAAATTCACAAATATATGGAAATTAAACAACATGCCTGTGAATAAACAATGTGTCAGAGAATAAATCAAAAGGAAAATCAGTAAGTATCTTAAGACTAAGGAAAATGAGATTATAATATACCAAAACTTACAGAAGGTAGTGAAAGCAGTTCTAAGCAGGAAGTTTACAATGATAAATGCTTACATCAAGAAAATAAGCAAGATCTCAAATAAACAATGAGCTATAAACATTAAGTAAAAAAGAAAAAAACCAAGTTGAAAATTAGAAGAAAAAATAATGAAAATTAGAGAAGAAATATGAGACAGAGTTATAACAGAAAATATCAAATATATTAAGATATGTTTTTTAAATAATTGATAAACCTTTAGCTCGACTAAAAGAAAAAAGAGTGGATATACAAATGAATAAAACTATAAATGAAAGAGAAGACGACTCTACAACTAATACTGAAGAATTAGAATGATTATGAGACTACTATAAGTAATTGAGCAACAACAAATTGAATAATTTAGTAGAAATGGATAAATTTATACAAACATGCAACCTACCAAAGCTAATTCATGCAGAAATACAAAAACTTGAAAAAGCTAATAATAAGTAAGGAGATTATTGATTTAAAAAAAAAAACCCTCCCATAAGTAAGGAGATTGAATCAATAAAATATCTCCCGATGAAGAGAAGCCCAGGATTTCATGGATTCATTGCTGAAGTCTACCAAACATTTAAAACACAATTAATATCTATCTTTCTTAAAATATTAAAGAAGAGGGAATGCTTTCAAACTCATTTTATGAGGCCAGAATGACCCTGATACCATAGCCAGACATGAACATTGTAAGAATCAAAATTATAGGCCAATAACCTTGGTGCACATAGATGTAAAAATCCCTCAATATAATACTGGCAAGTAGAGCTTAACAGGTCATGAAAAAGATCATACACTATGATCAAATGGGATTCATCACTGAGATGCAAAGACGTTCAACATCTGCAAGTCAAAAAATGTGATCTAACACATTAACAAAAGTAAGAATAGAAATCATGTAATCATCTCAATAGATGCAGAAAAACATTTGACAAAATTCAACATCCTTTCATGATAAAAATACTCAAAAAATTAAGTATAGAATATATGCTTCTCAACATAATAAAGACCTGTTACTAGGCCTGTCTTATATATAATACAAAACAAATCACAGCTGACGTTATATTCAATGGTGAGAATCTGAAATCTTGTCCTCTAAGATCAGCAAAAAGACAAGGATGCACACACTGGCCAGTTCCATTTGATATAGTATTGGACATCCTATGTAGAGCAATAAAGCAAGAAAAAGTAATTAAAGACATCCAAATAAAAAAGGAAGAAAAAAAATCTTTTTTTGATGATAGAATCTAATATATAGAAAATCCTAAGACTTCCACCAAAAAAACTGTTCGAATTAAAAAAGAAATTCAGTAAAGTTGCAAGATACAAAATTAACATGCAAAACTCAGTTGCCTTTCTTCTGCTTTAGCATGACAAGCTAAATCCACAGTCAGTCTTGTTGCTTCCACTCTTTTGAGCATTCCACTTACACATCTTCCAGTGTATAAAATGAACTACTGTAGTTCCTTTTGTCATATATAAGGTCACAGTCCAAATACACTGTCTTAGAGAGACCTCTGAGCTCTAAATATAAAGAAGTAAGTCACCCAACCTCTCATTTTTATCACATCAACCCAAATTATGACTCTATATAATGATCTTGTTAATTACTTGATTGGTTATTGATTATTAATTTCTGGCCCCAAAAATATAAGTTCCTTCAAGGCAATGTCTCTCATTCTTTTCTGTATCCTCAGGCCTCAGAATGGTGCCTGGAAAATAATTTATGTTTGGAAATACTTGCAGAGCTAAATAATAGATTAATTAATAAGAATATTTGAGGGTCTCTAATTATTCATTACATTTATCAGCTTAAGCACATTGGAGTCTAACTCAGCACCATTGAATAAAATGTTATTGGGCAAAATATGCTAAACTTTCTTGTCTGTGCATATTTGAGGGTAGTTTAGCCATCTGAGCACATACTGGAATTAGAGATTTTATGTCATACATTTAAAATTATATTCAAATTTTTATCTTAAAAAATGAACTTATTTCTTCTATATACCATAAAATGGAAAGACAATACTAATTTTGATTTCAATATCAGAATTCCCTACTACATTGAAATTTGTCAAATTCAAACAGTCACAGCATTTTCCCCTCCCTTTTACCTCTACTTTAAGGTCAAGTTATAATGACAAATGTTGATGTTTGACAATCCTGATGTTTGTCAGCACACTAAAAGGAAAGAAGTTCATTTTCAGCAACAAAATCTTAATAAAACATTTAAAAAAGTGATCTTTTGTTTGTAAATGATCTCTTCTTTGGAAATAGAAATTAATAAAAGAATAAATTCCTGGTAGTACATTGCAAAGTCCTCCATCTTGAGTGCTTCAGCTTTGACTGATTTTTTTGTTGTTTGTTTGTTTTTGCCTGTTGCTGCAGGAACTACTCAAGAGAAACAAATATTTTAAGGAACACTAGAGCCTATACAAGCTCAGTTTTTGTCATGAATTGGTGTTAATAAAATCCCTACATAGATCATTGTCTTTGGAAGTCTCTATTGGATTGTATCCAGTGGTTTTCAACTTCACCTACAATAAAACCCTAATAGGAATATTAAACAGCTATTGAATGAGGCTCTTCAAGGAGGTTTTGCAGCAGGGCAGGTGTTGGGTTTAATATATCTCAATTCTTTTTTTATCAAGAATCATAAGCTTTACATTTTAGAGTAATTCACAGCTCACTGTTTTTATTGAGATAAACTATAAACATTTAAAGAAATTTTCCCTTAATCTATAAAGTCACTGTATAGCAAAACTATCTTTTAAGCAATTAACGTAAGTATTGGCTTTCATAAATATGCATATATAAAGGTATTTGAACAGTATATTTTTACCTCAAATATATATAAGCTCTTGTTTTACTTATTGCTTCCCTAAATATATGGTATATGAGTAAAACAATGTAACAAAAATCCTGCCCATGCCCCTAGAAATATAGTAGTTTGAATTATATTTGACTGCTGTTTTTTTATTAATGTCGAGTATATCTGGAGCTATTGCCTATATCTAGCAGAAAATACTTTATGTTCATAAACTAAGTCATGAACATAAACTTTCAATATTATTTAAAATAATAATTTCAAATGTTCAATTTAGTTTTGTTTTAAACAGTAACTTTGGACACTTCTATGTAAAATCATAGCACTGGAGATGGAAGTTTGCTTTGCACATATACAAAGAATTTAATACCGAAAACAGTATTACCAAATTCTAATATCAATAATACATTAGCAGTTCATTCAATTATTCTTTCATCCCCTGTGCACTCATTAGTACCAATTCTGCTCCAGGCACTAAAACAAAATTATGAATAAGATATAGTATGATATAGTATAGTATAGCCCAAGAAGCTCTCAGTTAATTTTAAATATAATTCTCTTCTTAAAAAATTAAAAAGCAAACTTCTGTTTTCTGACCCAGAAAGAGCCACTCCATCTTAACAATAAACAAAAAGTTGAACAAATCAACAACTCTTCTTAGATTCATAAAATAAGTCATGTTACAGCACAAATCACAGTCTCCAAATTTGAAAGACAGATAGGCAGATACAGACAGCCACAACTTAGAGCAGAAACTTCCATCGGAAGCAATAGGAAAATCTAAACGGTAACTGATGAATTGCTGGAGACTCATTGAGGACGAGTCCTTGAGTAAAAAGCTCCAAAGGGG
This sequence comes from Theropithecus gelada, assembly GCF_003255815.1. Taxonomy (NCBI): domain Eukaryota; kingdom Metazoa; phylum Chordata; class Mammalia; order Primates; family Cercopithecidae; genus Theropithecus; species Theropithecus gelada. Next base: position 50,378,715 of record NC_037672.1, read on the forward strand.
CCCAGTCATGGGGCATGGTGTGGAGTGACATGGGGTGCCACAATTTTGTGTTTTACTTGCAAAAACCCTACGAAGTCCTTACAATAAATATCAGAAAAACATTCCATCTTGCTTCCAGCAAGAGGAGGGAAAAAGGAAAGTTTGGAAATATATCAGAGCATTCTGTTTTTAAACAAGTCCTTCCCTTGGGAGAAACTATTTCCCCAGAGCCTAACCTGCTAAAGTTTTATCTGAGCCTGACATACCTGGAGGAAGAGAAATAGCCAACTCTAGCCAGTGCTAGCCTCCCATGTTGGGGAATACCCAGTGACAGTTCCCTATAGCCTTCCACATGTGTAAAGGGAAATACCAAACTCCAACACATACTATCTTGTTGTCCCACTTAATGCAGGAAGAAAAACAAAAACAAAACAAAACAAAACAAAAAAACAGCAACGACAAACCAAAACTGAGAAGCGGCAGTGAACTTCATGGTGTAGACACAGGCTCACCAAAGGACTAAGTTTTTTATTTTTTGGAGACAAGGTCTGGCTCTGTCGCCCAGGTTGGAGTGCAGTGATGCAATCTCGGCTCACTGCAACCTCCACCTCCCAGACTCAAGTGACCCTTCCGCCTCTGTCCCCCAAGTAGCTGGGATTAGAGGCGCAACAGCATAGCCGTCTAATTTTTGTATTTTTAGTGGAGATGGGGTGGTGCCATGTTGCCCAAGCTGGTCTCAAACTCCTGAGGTCAAGTGATCCACTTGCCTCTGCCTCCCAAAGTGCTGGGATTACAGGTTTGAGCCACCTCACCTGGCCCCCCAAAGGACTAAGACTTAATAATAGTATGATTGAACACCTCCCATCTCCCCACAGTTTACAGTGGCATTATGAAAGACCTGTTTTCCACAGTTTATTTTACTCAGCACATGATATCCACCTTTCAACAAAAAAAATTACAAAGCACACTAAAAGGAAATAGATACAGCTGGAAGAGAATGAATGAGCATCAGAACCAGAGTCAGATAAGGCAGAAATGTTAAAATTACAAATAATGAATGTCTTAAAACTATGATTAATATGCTAAGATCTTTATTAGAAAAAAGTAGACAACATCCAAGCACGGATGATAGTGTAAAAAGAGAGATAAAAGTTCTAAAGAAAGAATAAAAAAGAAATCCTAGAGACCAAAAACAGTGTAACATAAAGAATGAATTTGATGGACTTATTAGTAGACATGGCTAAGAAAAGAATCTCTGAGCATGTGACTATGAGAATAAGAACTTTCAAAATTAAATAGCAAACAGAATAAAAGGCTGAAAAGCAAACAAACATAAAAGAATGTACAAGAACTGTGAGATAACTACAAAAGATACAATGTGGATAATGAGAATATCAGAAGGAGAAGCATGACAGAAAAAAAAAAAACAGAAGTAACATTTTAAGGAATAATGATGAAGAATTTTCCCCAATTAATGTAATACACATCACATATCCAGGAATCTCAGAGAATACCAAGCAGGATTATTGTCAAGAAAATGACACTTAGGCATATCATATTTAAACTTCAAAAAATCAAAAATAAAGTCATGAAAGAAGCCAGGGGGATGGTATGGGGGAGACACTTTACCTATAAAGAAGCAAGGAAAAAAGAATCATATCCAATTTCTCCATAGAAACCATGCCAGATAGAGGAGAGTTTAATAGAATATTTAAAATGTTGAGAGAGAAAAGTAAACCCACAAACCTAGAATTACATGCCCTGAGAAATTATTCTTCAAAACTGAAGGAGAAATACTTTCTCTCAAAAAACAAAAATTGAAGGAATTTGTTGCCATTAGAGTTACCTAGCAAAAAAAATATTAAAATAAGTTGCCCAAAGAGAAGAAAAACAAAACAGACTGGAAACTTGAGTCTGTGTAAAGAAAGAACATTAAAGAAAGAAAAAATGAGTGTAAAATAAAAACTTATTTTGCATATTTTTAATTAACTTAACAGAAATACGTTTGTTCAAAATAATAGCTACAATTTATGTGCAGGTATTATTGTGTATAAATAAAATTAATGGCAGCAATGATACAAGGGATAGTTTGGAGGAATAAATAACATTTTGTTATTATAAGTAATTACATTACCTGTGAAGTTGTATGGTGTTATTTGAAAATGGATTTTGCTTAGTTTTACACATAAATTGCAAACTTTAGGGCAACCAGTAAAATAGTAAAAAACTATAACTGATATTCTAAGAAAGCAGAGAAAATAGTGTAATATGTAACACTCAATTAAAACCATAAAAGGGCCAGGGGCAGTGGCTCACACCTGTAGTCCTAGCACTTTGGACTTTAGGAGGCCAAGGCAGGTGGATTGCCTGAGCTCAGGAGTTTGAGACCAGCCTGGGCAACATGTTGAAACGCCATCTCTACTAAAAATACAAAAAAAAAAAAAATAGCTGGGTGTGGTGGCATGCACCTGTAATCCCAGCTACTTGGGAGGCCGAGGCAGAAGAATTGCTAGAATCCAGGAGGCAGAGGTGGCAGTGAGTCGAGATCGCGTCACTGGACTCCAGCCTGGGCAACAGAGCAGACTCTGTCTCAAAAAAAAAAAAAATAGGCCGGGCGCGGTGGCTCAAGCCTGTAATCCCAGCACTTTGGGAGGCCGAGACGGGCGGATCACGAGGTCAGGAGATCGAGACCATCCTGGCTAACACGGTGAAACCCCGTCTCTACTAAAAATACAAGAAAATTAGCCGGGCGAGGTGGTGGGCGCCTGTAGTCCCAGCTACTTGGGAGGCTGAGGCAGGAGAATGGCGTGAACCCGGGGGGGCGGAGCTTGCAGTGAGCCGAGATCGCGCCACTGCACTCCAGCCTGGGGCACAGAGCAAGACTCCGTCTCAAAAAAAAAAAAAAAAAATATATATATATATATATATATATGTGTGTGTGTGTGTGTGTGTGTGTGTGTGTGTGAAAAACTGTGGATTATTGGAACAAAATATAAGAGCAACAAATATAAAATAGAAACAAATATGATACATATTAGTATAACTGTACCATTCACCAATTTAAAATTCAATGGTATAAATTTAACAATTATAAGACAGATTGTCAGAATGGATCATAAAATGAGACCCAACTACATGTTGTCTATAAGAAATCCATTTTAAATACAAAGGCATGTATAGATTAAAAGTAAACAGAAGGAAAGATGTATACCATGTCAATACTGATCAAGAGAAAGTGAAGGTAGCTATAGTTTCAGATACAGCAGAATTCAAGACAAAAGGAGCACTACAAAATGATAAAAGGCCCAATTCTCCAAGAAACTGTAACAATCCTTAATGTGTATGTGCCTAACAACAAAGCATCAAAAGATGTGAAACAAAACCTGATAGAACTATGGGACAAAATAGATGAATCTGTTATCATAGTTGATTGTAACATCCATCTAACAGAAATGTTCAAATCCAGCAGGTAGAAAATTGGTAAGGACATTACTAAACTTAGTAGCAACACCAGTCAATTACATGTAATTGAATCTATACATTACTTCATCCAAAAACAGTAGATTATACATTCTTCTCAAGCTCATATGGAACATTCTCCAATATAAGCCATATTCTGGGCCATAAAACACACCTTAACAAATTAAAGATAATATAAATCATGCAATGTCTACTCTCAGAGTGAGTAAGTTCTAGAATTAAGCTAGAAATTAGCAACAGAAGGATAGTTTAAAAATCCCAAAATACTTGGAATTTAAACAACACACTCCTAAATAACACATGGGTGAAAAAAAAGAAAACTCAAGAGAAATTTAAAAAACATTTTGAACTAAATAAAAACAAAAATACTACTCATCAAAATTTGTGGGATGCAGAGAAAACATTGCTTAGTAGGACATTTATGGCATTGAATTCATATATTAGAAAAAAAGAAAAATCTAAAATTGATCATGTAAATCTCCACCAGCAACTAGAAAAAGAAGAGCAAATTAAATCCAAAATAGGCAGAAGTAAAGAAATAAAATTAGAGCCCAAATCAGTGAAATTGAAAACAGAAAATCAATAGAGAGCAATGAAATGAAAAGCTGATTTTATGTAAAATCAATAAAATTAATTAGCCTCTAGTTAGGCTGAGAATAAAAGGGAGAATCACAAATTACCAAAGTCAGAAATAGAATAGGGGGCATAATTACAGAACACATAAACATTACAATGATAATAAAGAAATATTAGACACAAGTCTGTGCCTACATATTTGATAACCTGGATGAAATGGATCAATTCCTTGAAAGACACAATCTGTCAAACCTCATACAAGAATAGATAATCTGAATATGCATAAATCTATTAAAGAATCAATAATAAATCAACTTCCAAAAAAAGACATGGGTTAACTGGTGAATTCTATCAAACTTTTAAGGTAGAAATTATACCAATTATCTTCAATCTCTTCCAGAAGAGGGAAGCAGAAGGAATGGTTCCTAACTCATTCTGTATATAAGGTCAGCATTACCCTACTATCAAATCCAGTCCAAGTAAACTACAGACCTACATCTCTCATAAACATCAATGCAAATGTCCTTAACAAGCTATTAGTAAACAAGTATTAGTGAGAAGCTATTAGTAAATCAAACCTATAAGGTAGACTATAAATGAGCATAGTAATGTACAATAGATAAAAATAATTATACACCACATCAAGTAGGATTTATCCTAGTCATGCCAGATTGGTTCAACTTTTCATATTCAATTCAGATAATCCATCATACCAGCAGGAAAACAATTAAAATTACAAAATTATATCAATAGATGCAGAAAAAACATTTGACAATATTAAAAGTCCAGTCATGATACCAACACTCAGCAAACTAGGAGTAGGGGAACTTCCTGAACTTAACAAAGAACATGTACAATAAAACCTACAACTAAAACCATACTTTTTTTTTTTTTTTTTGAGACGGAGTCTGGCTCTGTCGCCCAGGCTGGAGTGCAGTGGCCGGATCTCAGCTCACTGCAAGCTCCGCCCCCCGGGTTTACGCCATTCTCCTGCCTCAGCCTCCCGAGTAGCTGGTACTACAGGCGCCCGCCGCCTCGCCCGGATAGTTTTTTGTATTTTTTAGTAGAGACGGGGTTTCACCGTGTTCGCCAGGATGGTCTCGATCTCCTGACCTCGTGATCCGCCCGTCTCGGCCTCCCAAAGTGCTGGGATTACAGGCTTGAGCCACCGCGCCCAGCCAGCTAAAACCATACTTAATGGAGATAAACTTTAAGTATTTTTTCTATGATAAAGAACAAGCTTAGAATCTCCCCACCACCACTGTTTTCAACATTGTACTGGAAGTCCTGCTAATGCAATAAAATAAGAAAATAAAATGAAAGTTATACAGACTGGGAGGGAAGAAACAAAACTGCTTTTGTTCACAGATAACATGATTATCTATGGAGAAAATCTAAAAAAATAAACAAAAGAAGCCCTTCTGGATCTAATATGTAATGATAGTAAGGTCGTAAGATAGAAAGCTGTTATAAAAAAGTCAATTGTTTTTATAAACCAGAAATAAACAAGTGGAATTTTAAATTAAAAACACATTACTATTTATATTAGCATCCACAAAAATTAGATACTTAGATATATTTCTACCAATTTATATACAAAATCCATAGGAAGAAAACAAAACTGTGGTGAATGATAGCAAGGAAAAACTAAATAAGTAGAGACTAATTCTATGTTTCACAGAATAGGAAGGCTCAAAAACTTTCAAGAACTCACCTTGTCCCAACTTGTTCTATAGATTTAATGCAATCTCAATAAAAATAACAGTAAGCTATTTTGCAGATATTGACAAATCAATTATAAAATTTACATAGTAAGGTGAAATATACAGAAAAGCCAATTCAATATTGAAAATGAACAAAGTTGGAAGGCTGACATTATTCAACTTCAGGACTTACTGGAAAGCTATAGTAATAAATACAGTGTGGTACTGGGGAAAGAATAAACTAATAAATGGCGTGTGTAACAGAGAGCCCACCTAAGTAGATCCACTTAAATATAGTCAACTGATCTTTCGAAAAGGAGCAAAGACAATACAATGAACCAAAAATAGACTTTTCAATGAATAACTGGACATCCACATGCAAAAACAAATAAATTTAGATATAGATTATACATCCTTCACAAAAGTCAACTCAAAATGGATCAGAGATCTCAATGTAAAACACAAAGCTATTAAACCTCTTGAAAATAACATAGGAGAAAACCTAGATTACCTTTGGTATGGCAAGGACTTTTTAGATACACCAAAGGCACAATCTATAAAAGAAATAATTGATAAACTGGCCTTCATTAAAAATAAAAATTTTTGCTCTACAAAGGACAGTATCAAGAGAATAAAAGAGAAGCCTCACATTGGGAAAAAACGTTCAATACGCATCTGATAAAGAGCTGGTTTTCAAAGTATACAGAGGGCTCTTAACATTAAACAATAAGAAAACAAGCAACTCAATTAAAAAATAGGCAGAGTACACAAAGCACAGATTTTAATGACAATGAAATAATTCTGCATCATATTACAGTGGTGAATACATTGCATTTTACATTTGTTAAAATCTACAGTAGAATGTACAGGACCAAGCATGAACCCTAATGTAAACTATGAAATTTGAGTGATAAGGATTCATCAATGTAGGTTTGACTCTACAAATGTACCATTGTGATGTGGGATGTAGATAGTGGAGAAGACTGTACTTGTAGAGGAACCAATGATATATGGAAAGTTCAGAGTTTTCCCTCAATTTTGCTATGAGCATAAAAAAGCTCTTAAAGAAGTATATCAAATTTTGAAAATGTGAAACAAAACATCTAGAAATTTGTAAGCTCTTATTAAAATAATTTTTAGAGACTTATTTTTTTTTTTTTTTTTTTTTTTTTTTTTTTTTTTTTTTTTTTTTTTGAGACGGAGTTTTGCTCTGTAGCCCGGGCTGGAGTGCAGTGGCCGGATCTCAGCTCACTGCAAGCTCCGCCTCCCGGGTTCCCGCCATTCTCCTGCCTCAGCCTCCGGAGTAGCTGGGACTACAGGCGCCCGCCACCTCGCCCGGCTAGTTTTTTGTATTTTTAGTAGAGACGGGGTTTCACCGTGTTAGCCAGGATGGTCTCGATCTCCTGACCTCGTGATCCACCCGTCTCGGCCTCCCAAAGTGCTGGGATTACAGGCTTGAGCCACCGCGCCCGGCCTAGAGACTTATTTTTCATCATGCATAGATTAAAGATAAGCAATTCCAGACATTTTCTTTTGTCAAATCACATCAAAGCGAACTTAAAATTTTGCACATCATCAATCTGTGAATGGCCTTAAATAATCAGGATTCTAAGTAACAGCTCCAATGATACAATAAACTGTGCATTAATCAAACCTCTAATGATAGAATGAATAAGTTGGAAAGTAAAGATGTAGTAAGTAAAGAGAAGGTGGTACAGAAGTAGATGGTGATAGATAGACTGATTACAGAAAGAATAAACCTTATAATTGATTCATATAAATCAGCAAACATCTCTCTGAGAAAGAAGGCAACATACTACAGACACTATTATTTAATTATGTCATAATTTCGTGATGAGTCTGACATATTCATAAAATCTATTTCCACATGCTGATTTAGGAAACCACTAGCAATACTATGGATGACCAATTTCAGCAAATATTTATTGAGTTTTACCATATGTAGGATATATGAGATAAATTTTATTGAAATCCCAGTAAAATAGCAGCATTTAAAAACTCTTTTACAGAAAAGAGAGTATATATTAGAAAACATCAGCTAGAACATTGAAGATTATTAACTTTGGAAAATTTGGTAACTGAGGTAACAAGTAAAAGATAAGTTTAAGGTTCAGAAGGGAAAAATAACAACTATATAATGGAAAAAGATTAGTATTAAAGCACTTCAGAAAGATCTTTGTTTTGATAAGAAGATAATCTGAAAACACAAGCTATTAATCAAACACAAGTTAAAGAACATACTTAATATATAAGGAAAAGCATAGCACATGGACTCAATTATTCATGTTACCCAAACAAAAAAGAATGTGAATAAGATAAAGAGTTATGGCTAGAGATAAAGAAGTAAAAATGTCAAAGTTAACTAAAACAATGGGATGGTTCAAGCTGGAGAAGGCAAAACTGAAAAAAAAAATTCTACAAATATAAACTAAACTGAAAGGACCTTTAGAAAGAAAATTGATCTGCTGTCATTCAGCTGCACTGACAGAACAAGGGTAAATGGGCTCAGGCTTCACTACGGAGAGTGTAGCAGTAGGAGACTGTCAATACAGTACAGGTTGTTTAAGCATTAGAATAAACGACACTAACAATTTATATACTATTCCTAGAGGGTTTGCATCAGCCTTCCCTGATTCGAGTTGCTGTTGCTCAGAACCAGAATAATGCACTTCTTAACTTCTCAATTTGTCTTACAACAGTTCCACAGAGGAAAAAATGATGATAGAATCTACAACACAGATGGCACTGAGATATTTTATATATATATATATATATATATATATTTATATTTATATTTATATATATATATAAAATATATACTAATATATATTATAATGACTGATCTCTATATATTGTATATACTAATATAGATATTACACACACACACACACACACACACATATATATATATATATATAAAACTAAAATTTATGTTTGTGTAGGGATTGTTTGGGGCAGAGAGAAGGAGAAAGTGGAGAATGGAGGCATGGCAGTCCTGCTGTTTGAAGTAGGTGTACCTCTCTATATCTGTAGTCTTGAATTTTTGATGGCTTCCTCATTTTTTTCTAAGCCTGAGAGAGAGCCTCTCCAACTTCTTCCAGTGCTGAGGAGTTTTATTATTAATGTTGTTTTTAATTTTCTGATCGTGAAGAAAATATTTTATTTTTAACTGTTTCAGAACAAACCGATTCATAACTGGTACCTGCAAATGTGAAAAGCTTATAGATGCAGTTGAACTTTAAAAGCAGCTTAACTGTTTTTCAATTATCCGAAAAGCTGAGAAGAACATTTACTTTCCCTTCTTCAATTATTTTAAGCTTAAAGTTAAGTATCAAAATTATTTAGTTTGGAGTATCTATGAAGTTCATCTTTTTGCTCTTTCCTCATACATACGAATGTTATTCACAAGGAAAGAATTTCCCTCATTAGAGTAAACAAGAAAATTTAAACATTTACTTTAGCCTATTATCTTTCCTACATGATTGAATAGTGGTTGTACGAATTAATTTTATTGAGCAAATTTTGTTCAGTCCCTTTAAGAACAGTGAAACATAATCAGTGTCTATCTGAATATAATCAATTCATCCTAACAGTATTGTGATGTAATGCTTTCTCTCATGCTTACATTCAAAAAGTAAAATTAAAGAATATAGAACCAGGACACATCCTGTTTTTATTTTATGAGGAAAGGTATCAGCTCATCAAACTTTTGCCTTTGATTTTTTTTAATTTGATAGAATGAATACAAAGAAAAAACCATGTGGTTTTATGCAGAAAATATATACTCTGTACTCCCATATACGTTTATTGTTTATTGCTATGGGATGTAACATTTTATTATTCATTTTTTGTCATTATTTAGAAAAAGTTATCACATTTTTTATGATAGCATATTACTAAGTACTCAAAAAATAATTTTGTACAAAATTCTGATGTGTTATTTAGTTTTGCTATGGCTCCTAAATATATATGACTTTAATGACTTCTAGAACAAATACAGAAATCTTTTAAAGTGTCAGGTCCTTTAGGTTTTAAAAATTTCTTACCATTTTTGTGTGCTTTATCACTGAGTAACATGCTATTTCCTATTTTAAAAATTGTCCAAAGCACTTTTTTGTAACCATCACTGGAATTCAATTCACATGAAAATTTTAATGTCTAAATGCAATCTATAGCAGGCAACTACAATGTGCTAAATACTTTTTAAAATTAATTTTATTCTGTCTAGGCTCAAATGTATATAGTGAAGTATTACACAACACTGTATGATGGTTAAAGCATGGAGTCCGGCTGCCTTGGTTTAAATCTCACTTATTATACCAGCTATGTGACTTTGGAACGGTCACTTGACCTAAGCAAGTCTCAATTTCTTCATCTTTAGTAGGGGATAATTTTAGTAATTCTTTCAGAGAGATGTTGTAAACTGATGTGTTCGATCCTTTTACTATAATGCCTGACAGCTAGTAAACGCATAATGACTATTAACCATTTTTAGTGCTATAATTATTAACATATGCAGTAATCAAATGGAACATAAATGTATTTAAAAATGGAGACATCACAAAGGGTAAACATAATTAGGAATTAAAAATAATATCCCAGTAATATCAGGGATTCCAGTGATTAAGAACTGTCTCTCCATCTATTGTACTTAAGATTCCAGGACAAAATTCTGAAATCTTAGGAGTTCTAGGGCTCAGAGCAAGATACTTTTAAGACAGGAAGAAAAAGGACTATTTACAAATGTATATTTAAAAAACATAGGGAACTATAAGGGATAATGAAAAATCCTAGGGCTAATAACAGTGGGGATTCTTTAATATTCTTTGATGAGAAATGAGTGAGATTTACTGGACTTGGTGACAAGACAAATTTTGTTGATAGGGTAGGGCTGCATGACAGGAACTGAGACCTTTGGTCAAGGAAATAACAGAATGCTGTCTCAGATTGGGTACCAGAGCAATAAATTTTCCAAAATCACTCTCCTTGTGCCCTTAAATCCCCTGCCCTTTTTCTCCTTAGTGGAAATCAATTAGAAGTCAGAGGGGAAGGGAGTTCATTGATCAGTCAATATAATTCAAATTCCTAGGGAGCAAATCTGGGTAGAAAAAGTAGAGACTGGATCTACAGTGGCAAACAGACAGAATCCAACTTTGCATTTCTTATATTTGTCTGCCTATGTCTCTCTTTATCATGTACTGGTGGTGAATGTTTGGCAGCTAAACATAATCTAAATACAAATTGAACTTCTGGAAATTATGAATATGTATAATTATTGGAAAAATTATTGGAAGCCAATAAATATTTCATGTATTCAAAAGTTGCCATAAAGTTTGCGTAAGCAAATATTAAAGTTTTGTGTTATGCATGAGTAGGTATAAATTTCTCATGGAAGTGTTTATTCTGACAACTGTTTATTCTTTCACATCGAAATCTTAACCATCCTCTGCTAGCTGATAACTTAAATTTCACAAAAGTTTTATTTTGAAAACTGTGATCCTTCTGAAAACTAGAGTATTCCTGGAAAAAGATATATTTACATTGGTATGAGTTAATATTCCAAATTGTGATTAAAATAATTCGTTTTTTTGAAGGGATAAAGAGAAGAGACGACAAAAGAGAAAGGCCATGGTTAAGGAGGTACCAAGTATGCTTTTAGATTAATGTGGTCTTGCTTACTTTATAAGTATCCTGTAAGCATTACTTGATTCCATGTTTTGTTTTTACCATCATTACGTTTATGTCTTATTAAGTTAAAATTGAAACTTCATTACAAGGATTCAAATGAGAAACACTTGTCTGTTAACTCAATTTTCCTTTTGAACATTCACTTCTCAGAAGATAAGCACTATCACACATTTTCACTGTTTCTTTTTATATTTGTTTCCACATTTCTATTTATTCTTAAATTTTTATTTCCTGATTTTAAAACTGATGAATATGTAAGAATAAAGATAAATAGTTTCATAAATCAGTAGGCAATGCTTATAACCACATGTTCCCAAAAGACATCAAACTGCTAATAATGACATTGAGCAGAGTGAGAATACCTCCCAGTGGAATAAGATTTGGTTATTCTTGTTATTTTTCATTTTGTGAGATTTTATTCCCTCCTCCTCAACTCATCATTCTCACCCTCCAAAATTACCCTAGTTCTTTCAGCACATCTGGTTCTATGACTACCTGCTTCCCAGTACAAATAACTTGGTAGGAAACTCTAAAAATATTACTGAAAGGTTTTTTTGTTAAATTAATAAAAATTTCACCAAATATCATACTTCATTAATTTCATAAATTGGTTAAATCAATATTCAGAGCTTATATTATTAAAAATAAAATTCCTACCCAACTATGTAATATATAATAATTTATTTCAGATACAAATTATTTTGGTTATAAATTACTTGTTAAAATTTGGGAGAATTTAATAATGATGTTAAAATCCTCTAGTCCACATTTTAAAGAAATATCCATTGTTCACTTAATTTATACTTACTCATGTAACACAAAAGAAAATTATCTGTAGTAGAGTTTATAACAATCAACAAAATTTATAAAACAAAATATTTATAAAAGTCTAAATTTATCTGAAGAAAATGTGATTTAAGATAATAGTATTGATCTACATGGACAAATGGGAATAGAAGAATGTTTGATGTTGAATACAAGGATTCATTATTTCAGTCTTTCATTCATAATTTCATTTCTTGATTGAGCAAATTTTCTTGAACTTTTACTATAAAATGTCCAAAGTAATTAGGATATTTAGAAATTTTCCCACATGTTTTATTCAGTCTTAAAGAGCTTAAAATTTAAAGAGATATGTCAATAACATATAAAATTGAATTAATATAGCTAAGAAATAATATAAGGCAATAACATGTTTTCACATAGCTTAATAACAGCAGCAATAGCAATAATATCAGCAACAGCAGCAATACTTGTAGGATGTTTACATTTTCCAAATATTAGTTCATTTAATCTTCACAACAAACCCAAGCTACTATTATTTCCAATTATGATAACTAAATACATAGCACAAAGATTTTTCATGAATTGCCCATGATAGAAAGCAAGTAAGCCTCATAGTGTGGTTTCTCATTGATATGACTTGGTTTTTAAGGACTGCGCAACAGAGTCTGGCTGAAAAAGTTCAAGAACATTAAATTTAGATACACACTTAAAACCATTATAATTTAGGTGGGAAAGGAAGAGAGCAGAATTTAATTAGCAAAAGCAATGTGAGCAAAATGATAGAGACAGAAATGCACATAGCAGATTTAAGAGACTATAACTGATTACAGAGTGTGCCTGGCAATTTGGAAGAAGGTATAAATAGGCCAATAGTTGTGGCTAATGAGAATTTATTTCAAATTTACATAAGTTTTAAAAAAGTGATGGAGTGTACGTTGTGGCCACCTTGAATGGAATATTAGCCTCATAAATTTAGTCTTAATCCTAGAGATAATCTACAGTTACCGGAGGATTTTGAATAGGAAAGTAGCTTGAAGGAAGCATTCTTTATATGAATCAGAGTCTCAAGGGGAAAATGATTCATATGTCTATTTGCAATTATTTTTTTCAGGTTTGCTTAGGCATGCTCCTGCAAGAAACAGAGAAAGAAGCTACATATCTTATACTAAGAACCCTTCTAAAATTTCAACGTTACAATAAAAACAACCATGATATAACTGAAAACCATGTGAATGAATAATGTTTAAACTCATTATTTTAGTTACCTAAAAATTACTGATTGAGAAATGTAGAAATAATGAGCTTACAAAGAAGTTTATGATGTTTTTTTTTTTTTATTTCTCCTGACATACACACGGAACTCAACTGCATTAAATCAAAAAAGGGGTTTTCAAATTTAAGTCCCCAGCAATTTATTCTAAAGTCACTGCAATTTTTATATTTGATTATTTGACTTATCCTGGCTTATACCAATAATCATAGCCAGCCTTCTGCAAAATTGAGAGAAAGAGCTATTTGTCTTCTAAACCTATTCTCATTCACTCTTCTTGCTCTTCTTTTATCCATATTTCAACTACCTTAATCAACTTCCATACTCTATTCCCCTCCCCTTTGGGAAGGATAAAGAAGAAACTCCAGCATTCTTCAGGAGGTTGGATAAAACACATTCCAAAGCTCCTTCCAAAATAAATATGAGATTCTGTAATCATAGGAAAACTTATCGCTTGCTTTATACTATAGAGATTGAGAGTCTAGTAACTGTAAGGTGGGAAGACATTTGTTTAACTCATACACATTAATCGCATTTTCAGTCTTTTGCCACTAAAATTAGTTGGAAAGTTGAAACAAGGATAAAAATGGTATAAAATAATCCCTCTGAATAAAATAGGTAGAATTATTCAGGTTTCTGTTATACATTGCTTAAATAATCTAAATAATAAGTTATTGCCCCTGCATTTACAATAATATATTTAAATGCATTAATCTTTGTATTCCTATTGCCTAATGTGCATGTAATAGGTAGATAACAATGCTTCTTGAATTAATCAATGATGAAAAATCAATACTGCAAATGATTTCTTTATGGGATACCTCCACAAATGGCTATAAAAATAGAGTAAGATTAATCCTCTTGGAAAGCGTAACTTTTTTTTTTTTTTTTTAATGAGACAGGGTTTCATTCTGTCATCCAGGCTGCTGTGCAGTGGTGTGATCTTGGCTCACTGAAACCTCCTCCCAGACTCAAGTGATCCTCCCACCTCAGCCTCTCAGGTAGCTGGGAGACTATGGGTGCACGGCATCACACCCGTCTAATTGCCGTATTTTTTGTAGAGAATGGGTTTCTTCATGTTACCCAGGATGGTATCAAACTCCTGAGCTCAAGCACTCCTTCTGCCTCAGCCTCCCAAAGTGCTGGGATTATAGGCATGAGCGACCATGCCCAGCAGGAAAGTGTAACTTTTAATTGAAGACATGCTAACCATAAATATGTCTACTAATTATACATACTTTTGTTCTACAAATTACGTTGCCTTTTATCTAACTTTACTTATTCTCAATCTAGAAAATATTCCAGTTAGTTTTAGTATATATATATATATATATATATATATATATATATATATATAATAATGACCTAATGATAGTGCAGATGAGATAATAATCAATTAGGTTTGGTCTGTATATAGTAACTACTCAGACTATATTTATAGCTAGATGAGTAATTCCAAACCATTAGAGAATTACAGAATTATCCATTTACATGGTATCATCTATAATGCCTCTTTTTCCAGTTAGAACTGCACCTACAATTTTATTGTTAAAGATAGTCAGAAAACAATAAACCTTCATTTTATAATTTACCAATGCAGGTAAAAATCCAAACTCTTCTTCAATATGAAGACCAGTGATGTCTTCACCTGATTCCCTAAGTTTTTATTGAAGCATTATAGGCAACTGAAAAGTTGGTTTATTCATTTTTGTCTTGACATTCTCCATTCTGCATAAGAACATTAATTATAGCATAGTGATAAGAAACTCCAATTGGCTATAATATGTCCTTGTTTGTAGGCCTGGAGCAATGGCTCACACCTGTAATTCCAATACATTGGGAGACCGAGGTAGAAATATCCCTTGAGCACAAGAGTTGGAGATCAGCCTGGGCAATATAGTGAGACCTCATTTCTATTAAAAATCAAAACAGCCATCCAAATGCAATAGTAATAAGAGGCAGGTCGTTAAGGAGGTGATTAGATTATGAGAGCAGAGATTTCATTGCAGGGATTAGTGCCCTTATGCAAGAGGTGTGTGGGCTCGTTACCCTCTTCTGCCATGTGAGAATACAGCAAGAAGGCGTCATCTTAGAAGCAGAGAGCAAGTCCTTTCCCAACATTGAATTGTCTTGATCATGGACTTCCCAGCCTCCAGAACTGTGAAAGTGAATTCTACTGCTTTTAAATTACCCAGTCTAAGGTACTGTGTTATAGTAGCAGGAATGGACTAAAACATGGAGTAACGATTGACTGTCTGTAAGTTAAACACTTTCCCTTCTCATTGAATACTTACATTTCTAAGCTTTAGTAAGTTTGTGTTGTAATTTGGTATTTTCTTACATTATTATATTTGTTTATTAACCTTTAAACTCCAAAGACAAATAAAATTAAGAACTCACCATATTTAAACTATAAGATAGGCCACTTCTAGTGGTTTATAAAAACTTCAACTACTATATTCCTATAACATGCTTGGCATATTTTAGGCATAAGGAAAATTAACATTTTATATGATAAATACTATCACATAGATCTTCTGAATGGAGAAATCCTCCAATTATTGAATTTTAAACAATGTGCATAATGAAATATATGCTCAGTCTTTGGATTAAGGCAGAATTTCCTTAAATTTTAAATGCTTCTTACAATATTGAAATTATTTTTGCCAATGTCTTAGTCTAATTACTACCTATATACATTAAATGTAAAATAGTCATCTTTTTAATATTTTGGGGGCCTCATAAAGACCCAGTATATCTTCAATAAATAAGTATAAATTTTTATTGAATAAAATATTTTTAAGACAAATACAATTCTTGCCGGGTGCGGTGGCTCATGCCTGTAATCCCAGCACTTTGTGAGGCTGAGGCAGGTGGATCACTTGAGGTCAGGAGTGTGAGACCAGCCTGATCAACCTGGAGAAATTCTGTCTCTGCTAAAAACACAAAATTAGCCGGGTTTGGTGGCACATGCCTGTAAACCCAGCTACTCGGGAGACTGAGGCAGGAGAATCGCTTGAACCTGGGAGGCGGAGGTTGCGGTTAGCCGAGATTGCACCATTTCACTCCAGCCTGGGCAACCAGAGCGAAGCTCCATCTCAAAAAAAAAAAAAAAAAAAAAAAAAAAAAGCAGAAAAATACAATTCTTTATAACAGACTACATTTCCTTTTTTTCAGCATAAACGCCTAGTTGTATAGGTCAACAGTCCAGAAATGATAAAAAAAAAATTATAATGATTCAATGCTTAACAATCAGCTTGTGTAGAAAGTGAATAATGCACTTTTTACATAATTTTTAATATTTTTATTAGTGCCAGGGCAGTACAACTTGTCTGGAATGAAACATACAATTAGTCCATTTATTCATTGTTAAAGTTTTGTTATTTTTGATAATATAACAGATGAGGATTGACTTTAATAAATTATCCATAAAATCTTAAATCATGCATTAGTTATTAGGCTAAAACTAAAATTTATTTTCCAATAATATTCATAAATTGTTTATAGCATTCATATACTATATAAATATAATCTAGATATTAAAAATTAAAATGTATTAACTGATTGATAGGCAAATCCTGACACATATTCACTAGTTTTTCTATTATTGAATATATGTTTTTAATAAAAGCACATGCCTCTTTTGAGGCTCAAGGCCCTTTTATTAATCATTTTCCTTCTTCATTACCATTGAGATATAAATTGTTTCAGTGATTAATTTCAAGTAAGAATAATATTCAAGTATGGTAGCTCAATAATATTTGTAAAAAAGCATTTGCTTCATCAGATGCTTTTCATTTCTGACAAATCTGCACAAGTTTCAGTGTTCAGCACATATGGGTATAGTTCATAATGAGAAGAAATACTCCTGGGATATGAAAGTGCTTCAGGGAAAAGATGTAATATACATTCAGAAAGTAAATAAACTCCCTGTGTCTTCCCTCTGATGTGGATTTTAGTTCATATCTACAACTTATTCTGTCAATGCTAATGATCAGAACATTTTTCAGAGATTAGATAAAGGAGAGAACATATACAGATAATAACCCATTAACTTTCCTTAGATGGTCAAAACAAATCAAAGACTTCCTGAGAAGAGAGGAGAATAGCTTAGATATATCCTGCAGCACTCAGTTTAATGAGCTGTTAAGTAGCTTGCCATAAAAGGTAGTCTCAGACACATGTAAAAAGGAAAAAGAAAAGGCAACTTGATTTCATACTAGTATTTATACAATAAATAGTGACCATGTTTTCTGACGGCTTTTACATGATTCCCAAGCTGTTACAACAAATAAGGTGAAGACAGTATAAGGAAAATTTGATAAGTAATAAATCAACCATTTAAACATGTGAAAGCAAACCAATTAAATTAATTTCCATTTAATGTAGTTCTCCCAAAATGTGATTGAAAAACAACTGATAACATAGAAGTAAAGTTTAATTTGGAATTCCTTCTTGCCCTACATGAGTCTTGTGGTAAACAAAATTACCCTCATGGCTACAGAAGGTAGAGAAGCAAATCAAAATATTAAAAACAAACAAAAAATACACACATAAATAAATGCCTCTCTAAATTATCTGACTAAAAAATAAGTGCAGTCTATTTTAATTTCACTGTTATTGAAAGGATTCATTTAGAATTTTCCTTCATACATCTGAAACTAATCTATGGGTATGCCAATGTCATTGACTACAATTCACTGCCAAGGGGGTAATTCACAGGAATGATTTGATCAAAATCTGTGATATTAGCAAAGCACTGAGAAACAAAATTGGTCACATTTTAATTAGTAACAATATTTCTATTTCAGAATTTTGAAAAAAATGCACTTTGGATTGGTCCTCCTAGTATGATCGATTAATTAAAACCTGCAATTCTGATGCGGTTTTTCTCTGTGTCCCAGAAATCCTGAGATGGTGTAGTATTTTATACCCAGATACATTTCCACTCTGCATAACTTTCTATGAATGATGTACGTATTAACATTGTATTATTTTTGTGGGAAAATTCTAAATCCTGAGCAAAGTAAACAGCACTGAAGAAAAAGCAGACCCTACACAGAAGAGAGCATTCAATAAGCATGGAGTGGGTTACTACTCAATGAAGGACTAGTCTTTTACATCTAATGTTTATTATTTTACTTCATTCAACAAAAACATATTGTCTCTAATATGTGCCTATTATTGTGCTGGATATAGAAATATAAAATATATATCTGTACGCCATATCTGTCATCAATAGAACCACCTTAACCTAGCATGTAGTCTCGAGGAAATGTATAGCAACATTACTCTTCTTTTGGAAATATGTCCCTTTTTTTGGAAAAAGGAATTTGCCAAAGTATTTACATTTTAAAATAATGCACAAATAATGTTTATTTGTGTGTTGCAAGGTGATTAGCTGTATGTTGATAATAGATTTGTTTATAGGAAGATAGAAATGAGAATAAGTAACAAAACTGCATTTGACACGTTATATACCATCACTTTCTTAATTATAATTGGTTGATAATTTAGACATTAACAAGGCAACTACTATGGGCAAATACATTATATGAAAATACAGCAAATATATTACCACTTGGGTTGGGCGCGGTGGCTCACGCCTGTAATCCCAGCACTTTGAGAGGCCAAGGCGAGTGCGTTCCTTGAGGTCAGGAGTTTGAGACCTTCCTGGCCAACATGGTGAAACCCTTTCTCTACTAATAATACAAAAATGTTAGCTGGGAGTGGTAGCGTGTGCCTGTAATTCCAGCTACTCAGGTGGCTGAGGCATGAGAATCGTTTAATCCTGGAAAGTGGAGGTTGCAGGGAGCCGAGATCGTGACATTGCACTCCAGCCTGGATGACAAAGTAACACTGTCTCAAAAACAAAGCAAAACAAAATAAATATATTAGCACTTGTAAAATAAGTTGCTTCTGTACCATGGAAGCAAGGATCTTTCCAGATTTACATGTCCATATCAATAGTTCTAGATGACTTCCCTCTTGCATTACCTGCAGAATTGAATTTCTATTTGCCTTTAGTTATTTATATATGTTAATCCTCATACTAAATACATACTTCATACTAAAAATACTTGAAATGACATATCTCCAGTTCTTTAATATTCTATCACAGTAGAAGGTATGAACCATTTATTGAATATAGATATAACAGTCACTGTTATATCTGTCTTTCTCCGTAATCTGAAATAACATCTTACTGCTATTTGATTTCCAAAATATTCCCATTTTTTTCTCCTTTCTATTTCTATTGCCATGTTAATGCCCAAGATACTTTCATTTCTTATTTGGCTATCACAACAGCCTTTATTGATCTCTTTCTCTTCAAATACTATATTTGAAGAGTGCATAGCATTGGTAACAAAATTGCTTAGTCCAAATACAGATGTGATCATATTGGTCATGCTCAGTGACCTTTAGAGACTTCTACTATTGGTAGTGAAAGTAAAAATGTTTTAGCATAGTATTCAAGACACTTCAGATTCTGACACTAATCTGTATTTTCAACTTAATCTCAGAGCAAGTTCTTTGGCACATGTTCTACATGTTTCCCTTACAATAGATGACTCATTGTTCTTAAAATGCTATGCACTTCAAGACCCAGACGACTTTATTCAAATAAGTCCATCTTCCCAAAATATAATTTTCTCTTTAAACATCTGTTAATGTCTTACTCATAAAGAATAGCTCATGCATTAATACATTGCTTCCTTCTTCTGTGTTCTTATTATAGTTTATTTAACTCTGTTATGTCCATTGTCATTACTTCTTTTGATGAGATTAAAGTTGGGGCTGGTCAGTCTCAGAGCTGGCCTAATGACTGCGCATCAAAGGATAGTTTTCCTGAAGTTGAAACGAGAATAGGACAACTCCTTTTCAAGAGAGTATATGAACTGGGTCAAGCACGGTGGCCCACACCTGTAATCTCAGCACTCTGGGAGGCTGAGACGAGTGGATCACCTGACATCAGGAGTTCGAGATCACCCTGGCCAACATGGTGAAACCCTGCCTCTACTAAAAATACAAAAAAAAAATTAGCTGGGCATGGTGGCAGGCACCTGTAATCCCAGCTGCTTGGCAGGAGAATCGCTTAAACCCAGGAGGCGGAGGTTTCAGTGAGCTGAGATCGCACCATTGAACTCCAGCCTGGGCAACAGGAATGAAACTCCAACTCAATAAATAAATAAATAATAGAGTATATGATCTGAAGAAAAGGGTGGATAGTATTGTCAACAAAAAGAATCAAACTCTGTAAAACATTTAAAGAGATTTATTCTGAGCCAAATATGTGTGACCATGGCCCATGACACAGCCCTCAGGAGGTCCTGAAAACATGTTCCCAAGGTGGTCAGGGTGCAGCTTGTTTTAGGAAGGCATAAGACTTCAATCAAATACTTTTAAGAAATACATTGGTTTGGTCCAGAAAGGCAGAATGACTTGAAGTAGGGGGCTTCCAGCTTGTAGGTAGATTTAAAAATTTTTCTGGTTGACAATTGTTTGAGTTTATCCAAAGACCTGGAATCAACAGAGAGGAATATTTGGGTTAAGATAAAGAATTGTGGAGACCAAAGTTTTATTGTGCAGAGGAAGCTTTTAGCTAGCAGGCTTCAGAGAGAACATGTTGTAAAATATTTTCTTATGGGACTTAAAAGGGTGCCTGACTCTTAGTTGATTATCTCCTGGATTTGGAAAGAAGAAAAAGGGAAAAGGAGATACTCTACAGAACATAGATTTTTCCCAAGGAACAAACTTTGCAGGGCTATTTCAAGATAGGAGAAGGAAATATATTTGGGATTAAAATATTTTGATTTATTTTATTCGTTATGTGATGTTATGCCAGAGAAGTATAATGAGGCATGTCTGACCCCCACTTCCCCTTGTGGCCTGAAACACTCTCTTGGGTTAAATTTTAAAAGATCCCTAGCTGAGGAGGAAGTCCACTTAGATGGTTGGCAGAGTGGGGCTTAGATTTTAACTTTGGTTTACAGTATCAGAGTTCATAGGTTGAGGGTACATATATACAAATAAGAAAAAGCAAAGGTCAGAGGTTAGAGTGTATTTGGAGTAAGAGTAAAGAGTTCTGATACAGATGGAGACAAATATGATGTGAAGGTCTGATACTTATGACAGGAGGGTGTGTCTGAGGGGTGAGCAGGAAGCTGACAATAAGTGATATGACTGGCTTAAAGCATCAGAGGAAAAGTAGATGATTATATACTGAGACATAGTATACATTCTCTCCATTATAAAACAATTTACCATACATAGTTTATAATCAGAATGGATTACAATTTCCTTTATATGGTTCATAATCACAGTGAATTAATATCAGTATAGACATCAATCAGACATCAGGTATAGAAAGTCTGTCAGCCCAAAAAATAATCTTAGAAAACACTTGACCTCCTTAATGTCTACATCTAGTCTACATACCATTGTCTTCATATTGCAGACAATCACATAATCAATCTTAAGGATCTTCCTTCCAGCAATTCCAACCCACATTGGTTGACCTCTCCTTTTGTAAGAGAAGCCTTTCTTGTATCTCCACAAATATATTGCCTCTCCTCCTAGTTTTCCTTTTTCATATGTATATACTCTACTGTACGTTTCTTGTTATATTTCAATTAGCCTAGACTACCTTATACCTGGAGCTTCTCCACCAGTCCTAGAATCTCCCTCACTGTGGACTCTCATATCGGTTAGAGATCTCTAGCGTAGACCATTTTTTAAATTCCCCATTTCTTCTTTGCTCTTTTGATCCACTCTCCAGGTTCTGCACTTATTTTTTTCTGCCTTAATGGAGTCTTAAGCTGCCCGATTTCCTAATGAAAATAATTTATGTGTTCTGTCAAGAAACACTTTATACTGCCTGATCAGCAGAAAAGCCCTGGAGATACTATGTACTATGTGATAAGGACAGATATCTTTGTTATTCTTATTAGGAAGACAATATAACCATGCCCTTTGTTTAAGACCTTGCATGACCTTAATATTTTTTCTTGCCTTTTAGTTAGTGATAGAATACAAGTGGGATACTTGTTTTCTGCAGTGTAATCACTCTTGGTTAATTGTTGTAACTAACTACAGTTTCCTCTTGGGATTTCTTCATTCACAGAATCTAAGAGCTGCTACTACAAGGTTCCCTTCTCTCATTCTCTTTTGTTGTCTTCCTCCAGTAGGCACAATCATTAGGCTATTACAAGCAAATCACTAGCAATTAATACCAAATTGAGATAACCACCAGATTTTTACTCACAAAAACCAGGGGAGAAATCTCCAAGTATTTTACAAATAGATATTCAGTACATGCTAGGAGTAAGTCACACCATCTTGTAACTACATCTCATTGAGCAGACTTGTGTCTTTATCCTTCCGAACTGAGAAAATCTGCTTTCCTTTTTATTCAAAAGAACTGAAATAGCTTCACTTATTTTTACTTATGACTAATTTAGAGCATTCATAAAAGCAAAATGAGCATAGTGACTTCAAATACTCGTTCATAAAAAGAGATGTTATAACCTCTGTTGTTAACAATGTCACAAAATGAAGGGCCTTCACAGAAAGACTTAAAATTTCTAAAATGATATCCTACAATGTAGTGGAAACATTTCACAATTTAAGAGATATATAACCTTGAGGTGAAACTCAATTTAAAGAAATTACCAAGTGGATAACTGGGAAAGTTATTTCACATGTCCTGTTTCTTCACAGGAGTGTTCTTAAAGATGAAATAGAGTAATGTAAAGGCAGTCTGTAAAACATAGACATTCCTCCAATGTTAGATTTGTTGTTGTTCAATATGGCAGTGACTTTAAATAGGTGACTTTGTCATTCTAATGTGGAAAACACAAACAAATTCAAAAGCTAGCAGAAGGCAAGAAATAACTAAGATCAGAGCAGAATTGAAGGAGATAGAGACACAAAACACCCTTCAAAAAATCAGTGAATCCAGGAGCTGTTTTTTTGAAAAGATTAACAAAATTGATAGACTGCCAGCAAGACCAATAAAGAAGAAAAGAGAGAAGAATCAAATAGATGCAATAAAAAAATGATAAAGGGGATATCACCACCGACCCCACAGACATACAAATTACCATCAGAGAATACTATAAACACCTCTGTGCAAATAAACTAGAAAATCTAGAAGAAAAAGATCAATTCCTGGACACATACACCCTTCCAAGGCTAAACCAGGAAGAAGTTGAATCTCTGAATAGACCAATAACAGGCTCTGAAATTGAGGCAATAATTAATAGCCTACCAACGAAAAGAAGTCCAGATCAGACGGATTCCCAGTTGAATTCTACCAGAGGTACAAAGAGGAGCTGGTACCATTCCTTCTGAAACTATTCCAATCAACAGAAAAAGAGGGAATCTTCCCTAATTCATTTTATGAGACCAACATCATCCTGATACCAAAGCCTGGCAGAGACACAACAAAAAAAGAGAATTTTAGACCAATATCCCTTATGAACATCAATGCGAAAATCCTCAGTGAAATACTGGCTAACCGAATCCAGCAGCACATCAAAAAGCTTATTCACCACGACCGAGTCAGCTTCATCTCTGGGAGGCAAGGCTGGTTCAACATACACAAATAAATAAACATAATCCATCACATAAACAAAACCAAGGACAAAAACCACATGATTATCTCAATAGATGCAGAAAAGGCCTTTGACAAAATTCAACAGCTTTTCATGCTAAAAACTCTCAATAAATTCAGTATTGATGGAACATATCTAAAATAATAAGAGCTATTTATGAAAAACCCACAGCCAATATCATACTGAATGGGCAAAAACTGGAAGTATTTCCTTTAAAACTGGCACACGACAGGGATGCCCTCTCTTCACCACTCTTATTCAACATACTATTGGAAGTTCTGGCTAGGGCAATCATGCAAGATAAAGAAATAAAGGGTATTCAGTTAGGAAAAGAAGAAGTCAAATTGTCCCTGTTTGCAGATGACAAGATTGTATATTTAGAAAAGCCCATCATCTCAGCCCAAAATCTCCTTGAGCTGGTAAGTAAATTCAGCAAAGTCTCAAGATACAAAATCAATGTGCAAAAATCAGAAGCATTCCACTAGACCAATAACAGACAAACCAACAGTCAAGTCATGAGTGAACTCCCATTCACGGTTGCTACAAAGAGGACCTCTTCAAGGAGAACTATTAATCACGGCTCAACGAAATAAAAGAGGACACAAACAAATGGAAGAACATTCCATGCTCATGGATAGGAAGAATCAATATCATGAAAATGGTCATACTGCCCAAGGTAATTTATAGCTTCAACACCATCCCCAACAAGCTACCAATGACTTTCTTCACAGAATTAGAAAAAACTACTTTAAAGTTCATATGGAATCAAAATAGAGCCCACATAGCCAAGACACTCCTAAGACAAAAGAACAAATCTGGAGGTATCACGCTACCTGACTTCAAACTATACTACAAGGCTACAGTAACCAAAACAGCATGGAACTGGTACCAAAACAGATATATAGACCAATGGAACAGAAGAGAGGCCTCTGAAATAACACCACACATCTATAACCATCTGATCTTTTACAAACCTGACAAAAACAAGCAATGGGGAAAGGATTCCCTATTGAATAAATGGTGTTGTGAAAACTGGTATTTGCAGAAAACAGAAACTGGACCCCCTCCTTATACCTTATACAAAAATTAACTCAAGATGGATTAAAGATTTAAACACAAGACCTAAAACCATAAAAACCCTAGAAGAAAATCTAGGCAATACCATTTAGGACACAGGCATGGGCAAGGGCTTCATGACTAAAACACCAAAAACAATGGCAATAAAAGACAAAATAGACAAATGAGACCTAATTAAATTAAAGAGCTTCTGCACAGCAAAAGAAACTGCCATCAGAGTGAACAGGCAACCTACAGAATGGGAGAAAATTTTTGCAATCTACCCATCTGATGAAGGGCTAATACCCAGAATCTATGAAGCACTTAAACAAATTTACAAGAAAAAAACAAACAACCCCATCAAAAAGCGGGCAAAGCATATGAACAGACACTTCTCAAAAGAAGACATTTATGCAGCCAACAGACACGTGAAAGAATGCTCATCATCACTGGTCATCAGACAAATGCAAATCAAAACCACCATGAGATACCATCTCACACCAGTTGGAATAGTGATCATTAAAAAGTCAGGAAACAACAGATGGTGGAGAGGATGTGGAGAAGTAGGAACGCTTTTACACTGTTGGTGGGACTGTAAATTAGTTCAACCATTGTGGAAGACAGTGTGGCAATTCTTCAAGGATCTAGAAGTAGAAATACCATTTGACCCAGTGATCCCATTACTGGGGTTATAGTAAAAGGATTATAAATCATGCTACTATAAAGCCACATGCAAACGCATGTTTATTGTGGCACTATTCACAATAGCAAAGACTTGGAACCAACCCAAATGTTCATCAATGATAGACTAGATTAAGAAAATGTGGCACATATATACCATGGAATACTATGCAGTCATAAAAAAGGATGAGTTCATGTCCTTTGCAGGGACATGCATGAAGCTGGAAACCATCATTCTCAGCAAACTATCACAAGGACAGAAAACTAGACACTGCATGTTCTCACTCATAGGTGGGAATTGAACAATGAGAACACCTGAACACAGGGCAGGGAACATCACACACTGGGGCCTGTCAGGGAGTGGGGGACTGGGGGAGGGATAGCATTAGGAGACATACCTAATGTAAATGATGAGTTAATGGGTGCAGCAAACTAACATGAGACATGTATACCTATGTAACAAACCCGCACGTTGTGCCCATGTACCCTAGAACTTAAAGTATAATAAAAAATAAATAAATGAAAAATAAAATGAACTTAGAGCAGTATTCTCCAACTGATAATTCACAGTTGTCAGAACTTCATAAAATTGTTACACAGGACTCTTATAAATAACAGGACAGCAAAAACAAAAGTAAAAATTAGGATATTTCATATTAAAAAGAAAAAAGAAAAAAAAACTAAGGGAATTTGTTGACAGCAGACCTATTTTACAAGAAATACTTAAAGGAGTCATTAAGCTGAAACAACAGATATCAGACCGAAACTTGAATCCATATGAAGAAATAAAGAGCAAAAGTAAAGGAAACTATATAGGTAAATAGAAAACAAAGTAAAAAATGGCTTAAAACCTTTTCTTTTCATATGTAAGTTAAAAGATCATTGCAAAAAGAAATTTTTATGAAACCAAGTTGATAGATTATGATACATAAAGATGTAATTGTTATGACAACAAAGACCACTAAGGAGGGTAGGGAAAACTATATTGAAACGTTTTGGGAGCCACAGTGGCTCAGGCCAGTTGCCCTGGCACTCGGGGAGGTGAGGCTACACGTTCAAGGCCAACCTGGTCAACACTGATTAAAAAAAAAAAAAGAAATAGTTTTGTACACTATTGAAGTTATTTTGGAATTAATCTAAACAAGATAGATTGAAGTAAAGACATTAATTGTAATCACTAGAACAACCACTAAGAAAAAAATCTCAAAAACGTATATCCATGTATATTAAAATAAACAAAGGAAATAAATTAGTATAGTACACCAGAAAATATGTATTTATCACAGAAGAAGGTAGTAATGGATGAACACAAGGAACAGAAAAGACATCAGGCATCTAGAAAACAATGGAAAATGGCAGAAATATATCGCACTTTATTGATAAGTCCTTTAAATGTAAAGTGACAAAATACTTTAACCAAGAGGCAGATACTGGCATAACGATTTCTAAAAAAACAAACCGGGGGACAGGAAAAGATGACTGACTAGAGGGAACTAGTACACATTGTTTTCACAGAGAGAAAAGGAGGTGGCAAGTAAATACTACATCTTCAACTAAAACATCCAGGCGAACATATTGAGATTCATCAAGGAGACAAATTGACAACTCAACCCATGGAGAACAGAGAGGAGCAAGACAGGATGACCACACACCCAGGAGTGGCACAGTCAGGGAAGACACCCCCTACATGGGGAAATAGTGAGTGAGTGAGAGATGCCAAGGACCCACACTTCTTCCATAGATCTTTGCAACCCTGGGATCAGGAGATCCCCTTGTGAGTCCACTCCACCAAGGCCTTAAGACTGACATGCAGAGCTATATACAGTCTGGGCAGAGCCACTACTCAGGCACACATGGAATGTGGAGAGCCTTGGATCCTGGGCATCCCAGCATTAGTGGCTGCAGGTCCAGCAAAAGGGGTGCCTAGGCTCCCACATAGGCCCTGAGGAAAGGGGCTAGATCCAGGAAGCTGAGCAGTGATCGTCTGCATGATTTGATTCCACTGCACCTCTCAGGATAAGACCCACTGGTCTGGGACACCAGCCAACCCTCAGTGGGGCACTCAGGACAGTAGCAGATCTGTACCTCCTGGACTGGAGCTTCCAGAGGGTGGAGTGGGCTGCCATCTTTGCTGTTTTGAAGCCCTCATCTTTCCTGCCTTCAGGCTCTGAAGAGTCCTGAGTGACTACTGTCTAGCATGAACCCGCAGTATGGTGTGGCCGCCCTGTGGAAAAGTGGCAGGACTGTTCTCCATGCATGTCCCTGTCCTTACATCTCCTCACTGAGCGCAGCCTCCTGACCTGGGTCTCCAGCATATCTACCCTGCCCCCACCTGAATACTGAAGAGGTGGCTCAGCATTTCTCCAAGGAGAAAATCCCATTCAACCCACAACCCTTTTGCCATTGCGGATGCAGTGGTACCACTCTAACTACCATCAGGCTAGGGAAAGAATAAAGGACCTAGTCAATACACTGGAACCGCCAACATACTGCAGCCACCGCATGAATTGGAGTCCAGTCCATCTTCCCTGGGAAAGCCTAACCCCCACTTTTCACCAGGTTGGGCCCCTGGTTCAGGACCATAGAATAGTTGCCCAACCCGTGGTTGAACATACCCACTGGTGGTGGCTGTCAGTTTCCCTGGGGAGAGTCTCTCAAAGGCAAGTGACAACCCCTCTGCCACTGCCACAGAAATGGCTCTGCTCCTGTTTCTCTTGGTCTAAGGAAATAACAAAGAGTCTGGGGGCTTCACCTGAACTTACAGCAGATAATAGCCACGATATAGAGAGGAGCCCACTCTCTCCTACCTGTGATCCCTTGATGGCCCAAAACCCCACAAACAGACCCACTAGCTCAGGCTGTCAGTATAGCTGCGACACCCTCTGGCTGAACAGTCTCAGCAGGAGCAGCTCCATATTTCTTGGAGGTGGAGCTACCAGGGCAACCAAAAGCACCTCTGCGGTGGTACTTCCCTTGCTTCCCTTGGACTGTGGAAGGAGTAAAGATACTGAGTGCTTTATCCACACCTTCAGAAAGCTGCAGTTGCCCTAAGGAGAGAAGGCCAATCTGTCTCCCATGGGTCCCACCCACACCCCCTGCTCATAACCAGACACCTCCTGCCCAGCTTGGGCCCACACAGCAGCTGCCGTATCATGAGCCAATAGCACTAATTGATTGCCACTCCACATATCTCTGGGATAGAACCCCAAGAGACAAGTGAAAAACTCTTGAACACAACCACTGCTAAGGTCCACTCCTTTGCTGCCATCAAGCTGGGGAAGAAACATAAAGCCTAAGATCACCCCAGAGCTGCTGCATGCAGCCTGGGAGTGCCAAGCCAAGATCTGCAGCCAGCACTCAAGAGAAAGAGGAGTCCACACTTTCAGAGCCCTGAGAGGGAGCATGGCTTCAAACATGAGGAAATACAGAAGAGTTACATGACTAAGGAAGAGCCTACCTACTGATCATTATGCTTAAGCACCACCTACTAGTTCACATCCCAAACTTCAACAGCAATAATATTTTGCTATCATATCCTCCTGTGAAACCAAAAACAAAAATTCAGCTACAAATACAAGTCTTGCACCAAGCATCAGCCCTCTGAAAACATCCAGAATATAATTTTACTGGCTATACTCAATTTATACCAAAGTTAAGCACGCAGACACACACACAGAGAGAGAGAGAGAGAGAGAGAGAGAGGGAGAGAGAGAGATGAGAAAGAACTGAAAGAACCAGTGTAAGAATTCTGGTAACTCAAATGGCCAGAATATATTCTTTCCTCCAAATGAATGCATTCGTTTCCCAGAAATGATTCTTAAATGGGCTGAGGTTCCTGAAATGACAGACATAGAATTAAGAATATGGACAGGAATGAAGATCATCGAGATTCAGGAGAACATTGAAACAATCCAAAGAAGCTATGGATTATAAGAAAACAATACAGGAGCTGATAGACAAAATAGCCCAGGGTAAAAATGAACCAAACTGACTAAAGACAAAATACACATGATTATCTCAATAGATGTAGAAAAGATTTTCAATAAAATTCAACATCCTTCATGTTAAAAACCCTCAAATGACTAGGCATTGAAGGAACATACTTTAAAATAAAGACTCTTCTTTTAAAATCCCCAGACAACATCATATGGAAAGGGCAATAGCTGGAAGCATTCTTTTTGAAAACTCACACAACACAGAGATGCCCTCTCTCGCTACTCCTACTTAATGTGGTATGGAATTTCTGGCCAGAGCCATCAGGCAAGAAAAAGAAAAAAAAAGGCATCCAAATAGGAAAAGAGGAAGTCAAACTATCTCATTTTGCAACAACAGGATTCTATAACTTGAAACTCCATATTGTCTGACCAAAAGTTCTTTGAGCTGATAAACAACGTCAGCAAAGTTTCAGGATAAGAAATCTATGTACAAAATCAGTACCATTCTTATATACCAACAACCTCCAAACCAAGAGCCAAACAAGGAGGGCAATCCCATTTACACTGCCACAAAAATAATACCTAGGAATACAGCTACACAGGGAAATGAAAGATCTCTGCAATGAGAATTACAAAATACTCTTCAAAGAAATGAGAGATGACATAAACAAATGGGAAAACATTCCATGCTCATAAATAGGAAGAATCAATATTGTTAAAATGGCCATACTTTCCCCCAAAATTTACAGATTCAATGCTACACTTATCAAACTACAAATGGCATTCTTCACAGAACTAGAAAAAACTATTTTAAAATTCATTTGGAAACAAAATAAAACCTGAAGAACCAAGGCATCCTAAGCAAAAAGAATAAAGCTGGAAGCTTCATACTACCTGACTTCAAAATATACTACAAGGCAACAGTAACCAAAACAGTATGGTACCAGTACAAAAACAGACACACAGACCAACAGAACAGAATCAAAAACTCTGAAATAAAGTTGCACACCTACAACCATCTCATCTTTGACAAAACTGACAAAAACAAGCAATGGAGAAATGTATTCCCATTCAATAAATGGTGCTGGAATAGCTGGCTAGCCATATGCAGAAGATTGAAACCAGATGCCTCCTTGAACCATATACAAAAATCAACTCAAGATGAGTTAAGAACTTGAATGTAAAACTTAAAACTATAAAAACTCTGGAAGATAACCTAGGAAATACCATCTGGATATAGAAACTGGCAATGATTTCATGACAAAGATGCCAAAAGCAATTGCAACAAAGGCAAAAATTTACAAATGAGATCTAATTAAACTTAAGAGCTTCTGCACAGCAAAAGAAACTATCAGCTGAGTAAACAGACAACTTACAGAAAGGGAAAAAATATTTACAAACTATGCTTCTAGCTACATATAGTAGCCAGAATTTATATGGAATGTATATAAATTTACAAGCAAAAATCATACAATCCCATTAAAAAGTGGGAAAAATACTTGAACAGACACTTTTTTTTTTTTTTTTTTTTTTGAGACGGAGTCTCGCTCTGTCGCCCAAACTGGAGTGTAGTGGCCGGATCTCAACTCACTGCAAGCTCCACCTTTCGGGTTTACGCCATTCTCCTGCCTCAGAACAGACACTTTTTAAAAGAAGACATACAGGAAGCCAACAAGCATGTAAAAAAATACTCAACATTACTAATCATTTGAGAAATGAAATAAAACAATAATGAGATACCTGCTTATATGCGTTAGAATGGCTATTATTAAAAAGTAAAAAAAAAAAAAAAAAAAAAAAGATGCTGGCAAGATTACAGAGAAAAAGGAATGCTTATACACTGCTGGTGGGAGAGTAAATTAGTTCAACCAGCAAGGAAGGCAATGTGGTGATTCATCAAAGAACTAAAAACAGAATTACCATTCAACCCAACAATCCCATTAATGGGTATATACCCAAAGGAATATCATCATTCTACCAAAAAGACACATGCATGTATATATTTACTGCAGCATGCTCACAATAGCAGACATGGAATCAACCTAAATGACCATCAGTGGTAGACTAGATAAAGAAAATGTGGTGTATATACACCATGGAATATTATGCATCCATAAAAAGAACAAGATTATGTCCTTTGCAGCAACATGGATGGAGCTGGAAGCCATTATCTTAAGTGAACTAATGTAGGAACAGAATCAAATGCTGCCTGTTGTCCTTATAAGTGGGAGCTAAATGACAAGAACACATGGACACATAGAGGGAAATGACAGACACTGGGATCTACTTGAGGATGGAGGGTGGGAGATGAGAAAGAAAAATGTCTACAAGGTACTACTATGTCTCATACTTGCATGATGAGACAGTCTGTGTACCAATCCCCTGTGACTTGACTTTACCTGTATTAACAAACCTGTACATGTACCCCTGAGTCTAAAATAAAAGTTAAAAGAAAAAAAATTAAAATCCAACTATATGTTAACTGTAAGAAATCCCCTTTAGATTCAAAGATACAAATAATTTTAAAATAATAGGGTGAAAAATAATACCATAATACCATATGTGATAGTTAAATATATATGACAATGTGACTGGGTCACACAGTATCCAATATATGGTAAAACATCATTCTGGGTGTTTTTGTGAGGGTGTTTTTTGATGAGCTTAACCTGTAAATCAGTAGAATAAGTTAAGCAGATTGTTCTTCCTAATGTAGGTGGGCATCATACAACTATTAAGCTGAAAGGCTGAAAAAAATAAAAGGATGTTTCTCCTCCACTTAAGAGACAGTTCTTCCTGCTTAATTGACTTTCAACTGAGAGATATTGTCATCTTGTATTTTGAACCTGCTGTCTTTCAGACTGGAACTATACCATCAGCTCTCATGGTTCTCAGGTTTTCAGACTTTGACTGGAACTAAACCATTGGTGCCCCATGGTGCCTAGCTTGCTGACTCAACCTGCATATTGTGGAACTTGCCAGTCTCCATAATCACATAAGCTAATCCAAATAATAAAATAAAAATATCTTTTTGAACACAGATTCATAAAACAAATACTCCTAGATGTACAAAAAGGCTTAGCTGGACAACAATAGTAGGGGAATTCAAAACCCCACTGATAGCATTAGACTGATCATTAAGGCAAGAAACTAACAAAGAAATGTTGCACTTAAATATGCCACTTGATCAACCTAACAGATATCTATAGAATATTCCTCATATCAATCACAGAATATTCATTTTTCTCATCTGCACATGGAACATACTCCAAGATCAACCACATACATAACCATAGAGCAAGTCTCAATTTAAAAAAATCAAAATCATAGCAACCATATTCTGGGATTGCAGCAGAATTAAAATAGAAATCAATACCCAGAAAATTTCTCAAAACCACACAAGTACATAGAAATTAAACAACTTGCTTCTGAATTACTTTTGGGTTAACAATAAAATTAAGGCAGAAATAAAAAAAAAATTATTTGAAATAAGTGAAAATAGAGATACAACAAACCAAAATCTAGGGGACGCAGCAAAAGTAGTGTTGACAGGAAAGTTTATAGTACTAAATGCCTAATTAAAAAGCCAAAAAGATCTCAAATTAACAACCTAACATCACATATAGAGGAAATGGAAAAACAAGAACAAACTAAGCACAAAGCCAGCAGAAAATAAATAACCGAAATCAGAGCAGAATTGAATGAAACTGACACCCAAAAACCCATAAAAAGAATCAATGAAACACAAAATTTATTATTTGAGAGGATAAACAACATTGATAGACTGCTAGCTACTTGAAGTAAAAAGGAGAGAAGATAAAAATAAGCACGATAAAAAAACAAAATGGTAACATTACAACCAATCACACAGAAATATAAAAGACCTTCAGAGACTATTAAGAACACTTCCATGTGTACAAACCAGAAAATCTAGAGGAAACGAATAAATTCCTGGAAATACACTATCTCACAAAATTGAATCAGGAAGAAATTGAAACCCGAATACACCAATATCATGTTCCAAAATTGAATCAGTAATAAAAAACTTACCAACCAAAAAAAGCCCTGGACCAGATGGATTCACAGCTGAATTCTACCAGAAGTCCAAATAAGAGTTGTTACTGATCCTACTGAAATGATTCAAAAAATATTGATGAGAAGGGGCTTCTCCCTAACTCATTCTACAAAGCCAGAGTCACTATGATATCAAAACCTGGCAAAGACTCAGGGTAAAAAGAAAACCACAGGCTAATATCCCTGATGAACATAGATGTAAAAATTATAAACAATATAATAGCAAACCAAATCCAGTAGCATGTCAAAGAGTTAATTCATCATGATAACATGACTTCATTCCTGGAATATAAGGTTGGGATGCAAATAAAAAATTGTGATTCACCATGTAAGCAGAATTAAAAACTAAAATTAAAAAGTATCATCTCAACACATGCATAAAAAGCTCTCATTAAAATCCAAAATCCCTCCATAAGAACCCTAAAGAAACTAGGCATTGAAAGAATATACCTCAAAACATTAATAGTAAAAGCCATCTATGACAAATGCACAACCAGCATATTTAATCGGCAAAAGCTGGTAGCATTTCCCTTGAGAACTGGAACAAAACAAGGATGCCCACTCTCACCACTCCTATTTAAGACAGTACTGGAAATCCTTGCCAGAACAATCAGGCAAGATGAAAAAAAAAAAAAAAAAGTATCCAAATAAGAAAAGAAGAAGTCAAACTATCTCTCTTCATTCAAGATATGATTCTATACCTAGAACACCCCCAAAGACTCCACCAAAAGGCTCCTGGAATTGATAAACAACTTCATTAAAGTTTCGGAATATAAAATCAATGTACAAAAATAGGTAGTATATCTATACACCACTAACATTCACGCTAAGAGCAAAATCAAGAATACAATACTATTTACAATAGCCATAAAAATAAAATACCTAGGAATACATCTAATTAAGGAGGTGAAAGATTTTGTATTAGTCAGTGTTCCCTAGAGGGACAGAACTAATAGGATATATATATATATATATATATATATATATATCCCCTAGATTCCTCACATGTGCAGTTCACATGTGCACTTAAATATGCCACTTGATCAACCTAACAGACATCTATAGAATACTCCTCGTATCAATCACAGAATATTCATTTTTCTCATCTGCACATGGAATATACTCCAAGATCAACCACATACATAACCATAGAGCAAGTCTCAATTTAAAAAAATCAAAATCATAGCAACCATATTCTGGGATTCCAGCAGAATTAAAATAGAAATCAATACCCAGAAAATTTCTCAAATTATATATATATATATATGAAAATATAAAAATATGGAAAGTAAAAGGAGAAAATAAAAAATTGTGATCTCTTTACCCAGAGGTTTTGGGGATTTTTTTGTTTGTTTTTAAAATAAACATTTTAATGAAATTTCTTCTACGTTTACACCAACACATACATTCAAACATATGTATATATGTGTGTATACACATGTATGTGTGTATATACATTTTTTTCCATTTAATAGCTTTTTATATCCTACTCCACCCCATCCCCTGTAATCTGTCCTCCAAGGAGTTTTAGGCAATACACAAACACCTACATTTGGCCCTTTAAAAAAAAATTCCCACCTACCGCTCACCTCCTGCTGTGCAGTACCAGTCCATGACCTAGGGTTTAGGGACCCCCTGTTATACATGACACAAACAAATAGGAAAAAAATATTCCATTACTATGGCCTGGAAGCATCAATGTCATTAAAATAGCCATACTACCCAAAGCAATCTACCTATTCAACACTATTCCTGTCAAGCCATGTCATTTATCACATAACTAGAATGAGCTATTCTAAAATTCATATAGAATCACAAAAGAGCCAAAATAGCCAAGGCAAGTTTAAGAAAAATAACAAAGCCAGAAGCATCATATTACCCAACTTCAGACTATAGTGTAAGGCTACAATAATAAAAACAGCATGGTACTAGTACTGAAACAGACACATCGACCAATGAAACAGGATAGAGAAACTAGAAATAAAGCCACACATACCAACTGCTCTTCAACAAAATAAAAATAAAAAATTAAACAAAGTGGAAAGGCTCCCTATTCAATAAATAGTGATGCAGTAACTGACCAACCATATGCAGAAGAATGAGACTGGATCCCTTTTTTATCACCATATACAAAAATTAAGATGGATTAAAGACTTAAATATAAGACCTCAAACTCTGAAAATCCTAGAAGAAAACCTAGAACATACCATTCTGGAAATTGGCCTTGGAAAACAAATCATGAATAAGTTGCTCAAAAGCAATTGTTCTAAAGCATTTACAACAAAAACAAAAACTGGCTTGTGGGACCTAATTAAACTAAAGAGCTTTTGCATAGCAAAAAGTACAGAGTATACAACCTATAGAATGGGAGAAAATATTTGCAAACGATGTATCCAACAAAGGTCTGATACCCAGAATCTATAAGGAACTTAAAGAAATCAACAAGTAAAAACAAACCCTATTAAAAACTGAACAAACGACATGGACAGATACTTCTCAAGATTAGACATACAAGTGGCCAACAAACATGAAAAATGCTCAAAATCACTCATCATCAGAGAAATGCAAATAGAAACTACAATAAGACATTATCTTTTGTCAGAACGGTTATTATTAAAAAGTAAAAAAAAAAAAAAAAAAAAAAAAAACACAGCTGTTGGTAAGGCTATGGAGAAAAATGAATGCTTTTATACTGGTGAGAATCTAAGTTAGTTCAGCCACTGTGGAAAGCAATTTGAAGATTTCTCAAAGAAATACAAATAGAACTACCATTCAACCCAACAATCAAAACAAAATAAATAATTCAACCATAAAGACACCTACACTCATATGTTCATCACAACACTATTCACAATAGGAAAGATAGGGAATCAAACTAGGGGTCCATCAGCAGTGGATTGGAAAACAAAATGTAATACATATACACCATGGAATACTACATAGCCATAAAAAAAATGTATCTTTGCAGCAACATGGATGCAGCTAGAGGTCATTATCCCAAGTGAAATAATGCAGGAACAGAAAACCAAATACTGCATGTTTTCTCTTGTAAGTGGGAGCTAAACAATGGGTACTCATGGGCATAAGAAGATTCAACAACAGACACTAGGCTATATGGGATGGGAGGGTGAAGAGAGGTGGCAATGGGTTGAAAAACTAACTATTGGGTACTATGCTTAGTACCTCGGTGACAGGATCAATCATACTCTGAACTTCAGCATCACACAACGTACCTAAGGAATAAACATGCACATGTACCCCTTGAATCTAAAAGGTGAAATTATGAAAAAAAATCTATATATCTACATCTATATCTGTATCTATCTATCATCTATGTTCTATTGATTCTGTTTCTCTAGAGAATCCTGACCAACACAAACAACAACCAAAAAAGACCTGGAATGATTATGTTAATATTAGATTTAAAAAAAAACTGAAATAATTTAAGGGAAAAATAGAAAATGTTACTAGAAATAGCTGGAGGTTTCACTTTCAATAATGGATAGAAGAACTAGGCAGAAGGTGAACACATGGAAGATATGAACACTACATTTAAACTACATTTAACAGAAATCTATATAACACTCCACCCAGCAATAGTAGATATATTATCCTCAAGTTCCAAAGGATTCTCCAGAATATACCATGTGTTAGGCCATAAAATGAGCCTCAATAAATTTAAAATGATTAAAGTCATACAAAATATATTCTTTAAGTGAATAAAGTTAAATTAGAATTTAATAATAAGAGAAAAATTGAGGAATTTACAAATGTGTGGAAATTAAATAACACAGTTCTAAATAACCAATTGGTGAAAGAGATTATATGGGAGTCAGATTGACATTAATCTAAATGAAAATACGACAAACCAAAATTTATTTGTTACAGCTAAAACAGTGTTTACAGAGAAATCTGCAGCTGTAAATGTCTAACCTAAAGAGGAAAATATATTTGTATCAATACATAACCATTCACATTAAGAAGCTAAAAAAAGAACATAAAACTAAACCCAAAGAAAGCAGAAGGAAGAAAATAACAAAAACTATAGAGGAAATAAGTAAAATAGAAAGAGAAAAGCAACAGTAAAAATAAGCAAATCCAAAATTTGTTTTTTGAAAAGATTAATAAGATCGACTAACTTTTAGCTAGAATGACTAGAAAGAGAGAACACAGAAATTACCAAAATCGTAAGGGAAAAAGGGGGCATGACAATAAATCTTACAGAAATAAAATTGATCAAAGGGATCAAAGGGAAATATTATGAATAACTGTATACCAAATATTAGGTAATATAGCTAAAATGGACAAACTCCCCAAAAGATACAAATTACCAAAACTGAATGAAGAATGAGAAAATCTGTACAGACCTAAAAAAGTGAAGAAACTGAATTAAATAATAATAGTAAAAACTCTCATGAAAGAATTCACCTTCACTGGTGAATTCTTTGAAATATTCCAAGAAGAAATAATAGCAATTTTTCATAAAATTTCAAAAAATAGAATAGGAATAAATCCTTCAAAAATGATTCCATATGGTCAGTATTTCACTGATACCTAAGCCAATGACTTCATATGAAAAAAACAAAAAAAAACTACAGACCAGTAACCTTTATTGGATTCAGATGCAAACGCCTTCATCAAAGTATTAGCAAATCAAATCCAGCAGCATATAGAAACAATTACACATCAGGAACAGGTGTGATTTCTCTTGGGGATGTAAAAATTGTCTAAAATACAAAATTCCATTCATGTAATACCATATTAATAG
This sequence comes from Theropithecus gelada, assembly GCF_003255815.1. Lineage (NCBI taxonomy): Eukaryota > Metazoa > Chordata > Mammalia > Primates > Cercopithecidae > Theropithecus > Theropithecus gelada. Next base: position 50,417,348 of record NC_037672.1, read on the forward strand.
ATGAAAGGAGGTAAACCACATGATCATCTCAATAGATGCTGTAAAATATTTGATAAATTCCAGCATGTTTTATGTTGGGTGTACTCAAGAAGGTAGAAATAGAAAGGAACTTCTTCAAATTTCATATATGAAGATCAATGAAAAAAGCCAGTTAACAACATGCTTAATGGTAAAAGACTAAATTCTTCTTCCAAGATCAGGAAAAAAAAAAAACAAAAAACAAAAACCAAAAAACAAGAAACAAGAATAAGGATCTCTGTCCTAGACACTTCAATCCAACATCATACTGGAGTTTCTACACAGAAAACTTGGGCAAGAAAAAAAGGCACAGATGTAAAGGAAATAGTAAAACTTTCTTTATTGAGAGATGACATAATTTTATATACAGAAAATCCTAATAAATTGATGAAGAGCTTATTAGAACTAATAAACCAGCTCAGATATGTTGTAGGATACAAGATGAATATACAAAAGTAACTTTATTTCTATACAGTAGCAATGAATGATCTAAAAATGAAATTGGAAAACACAATAAAAGTACACCTTCATAATCTTGAATTATTTGATGTCTTAGATAAGACACCAAAAGCATCCATGATAAAAGAAGAAAATAAATTGAATGTTATTAAAATTTTTAAAAATTGCTTCTAAGGACATCATCAAGAAAGTGAAATGACTACCTTCAGAATGAGAAAAAAAATTAAGTTACATATCTGTAAAGGACATGTATTTAGAATATACCAAGAACACCCACCAGTTAACCAAAAAAAGACAACGTAATTTAAAAAGATGGGCAAAAGATCTGAATAGACGTTTCCTCAAAAATGATATGCAGAGGCAGGAGAATGGCATGAACCCCAGAGGCAGAGCTTGCAGTGAGCCGAGATCACACCACTGCACTCCAGACTGGGTGACAGAGGGAGACTCCGACAAAAAAAAAAAAAAAAAAAGGTATGCAAATGGTCAAAAGCATATGAAAGATGCCCAACATCATGAATTAAGGAAACGAAAAACAAAATTACAATGAGATACCTCTTTACACCCACTAGAATGGCTAAAATACAGAAACCGGACAACAACAAATGTTAGATATGATGTGGAGAAATTGAAATCCTCATATGTTTCTGTTGGGATTATAAAATGTGGCAGCCACCTTGGAAAACAGTTTGGCAGTTCATCAGAATGTTAAATATAAAGTTACCATGTGATCATGGATTCCTACTGTCATATAGCCAAGACATAAGAAGACATATTCACACAAAAACTTGTATATAAATGTAATTAAATTTTTGTTCGTAACAGTAAAAGGTGAAAATAATTCATATTTTCATAAACTGAGTAATGATACATAAAATGTTGTATCCATACAATTGAATTTTATTATCAATTATAAGAAATGAGGCATTGATACATGCTACAATATGAATGAACCGTAAAAATAATATGCTAAGTGATGGTCACAAAAACTACAGACTCTATGTTTCCATATACATGAATGTCCAAAGTAGGCAAATTCATTGAGACAGAAAATAAATTAGCCAGGGTTTGGGAGACTGACTGCTAACAGGATTAGTAAAGGAGTATTGAAAATGTTATAAATTAGGGAATGGTAATGGTCACAAAACTCTATGCACATACTGAAAACAAATTAATTGTAATTTTAAAAAGATGAAGTTTACTATATGTTAATTACTTCTCAATAAAGAATATTTTAATGTCATAAAAAGCACATTATTCCTATTTTAATTTCCACTAAAATCAATAAGAATAAGCATTTAAACAAATGGGAAAAGATTCCATGTTCATGGATAGGAAGAATCAATATCATAAAAATGGTTAATTTTTAGATTCGATGCTAATCCCTTTGAACTGCCATTGACATTCTCCACATAATTAGAAAAAAACTACTTTGAATTTCACACGGAACCAAAAAATAGCCCATATAGCCAAAACAATCCTAAGCAAAAAAACAAAAAACCAAAAACAAAAAGACAAAAAATAAAGCTGGAGTCATCGTGCTACCTGACTTCAAACTATAATGCAAGGCATGGTACTGGTACAAAAACAGACGCATAGACCAATGGAACAGAATAGAGACCTCAGAAATGGCACATCTACAACCATCTGATCTTTGACAAATCTGACAAAAACAAACAATGAGGAAAGAATTCCTGTTTAAATGGTGCTGGGAAAACTGGCTAGCCATATGCAGAAAATTGAAACTAGACCCTTCCTTACAGCTTATATAAACATTAATTCAAGATGGATTAAAGTCTTAAGTGTAAAACCCAAAACTATAAAACCCTAGAAGAAAATCTAGGCAATACCATTCAGGACATAGGCATGGGCAAAGATTTCATGACAAAAACACCAAAAGCAATTGCATAAAAGCAAAAATTGACAAATGGGATCTAACTAAAGAGCTTCTACACAGCAAAAGGAACTATCATCAGAGTGAACAGACAACCCACAGAATGGAAGAAATTTGTTGCAATCTACCTATCTGACAAAGGTCTAATATCTAGAATCTATACAGAACTTAAATTTACAAGAAACAAAACAACCCCATTAAAAAGTGAACAAAGGGCCGGGCGCGGTGGCTCAAGCCTGTAATCCCAGCACTTTGGGAGGCCGAGACGGGCGGATCACAAGGTCAGAAGATCAAGACCATCCTGGCGAACACGGTGAAACCCCGTCTCTACTAAAAATTACAAAAAAAACTAGCCGGGCGAGGTGGCGGGTGCCTGTAGTCCCAGCTACTCGGGAGGCTGAGGCAGGAGAATGGCGTGAACCCGGGAGGCGGAGCTTGCAGTGAGCCGAGATCTGGCCACTGCACTCCAGCCTGGGTGACAGAGCAAGACTCCGTCTCAAAAAAAAAAAAAAAAAAAAAAAAGTGAACAAAGGACATGAAGAGACACTTCTCAAAAGAAGACATTCATGCACCAACAAACATGAAAATAAGCTCAACATCACTGATCATTAGATAACTGCAAATCAAAACCACAATGAGATATCATCTCATGTCAGTCAGAATGGTGATTACTAAAAAGTTATGAAACAACAAATGTTGGCAAGGCTGTGGAGAAATAGGAATGTTTTTATACTGTCAGTGGGAATATAAATTAGTTCAACCATTTTGAAAGATAGCGTGGCAATTCCTCAAAGAACTGGAACCAGAAATATCATTTGACCTAGCAATCCCATGACTTGGTATATACCCAAAGGAATATAAATCGTTCTTTTATACAGATACATGCATGCATATGTTCATTGCAGCACTATTCACAATAGCAAAGACATGGAATCAATACAAATGCCCATCAATGATAGACTGATTAAAGAAAATGTGGTACATATACATCATGGAATACTATGCAGCCATAAAAAGCAATGAGATTATTTCCTTTGCAGGGATGTGAATGGAGCTGGAAGCCATTATCTTCAGCAAATGGAGGAACAGAAAACCAAACACTGCATGTTCTCTCTTATAAGTGGGAGGAGCTGAACAATGAGAGCACATGAACACAGGAAGGGGAACACCACACACTGGGGCCTGTCAGTGGGGTTGGGGAAGGGAGAGCATCAAGATAAATAGCTAATGCATACAGGGCTTACTACGTAGGTGATGGGTTGATAGGTGCAGCAAACCACCATGGCACGTTTTACCCATATAACAAACCTGTACATCCTGCACATGTACCCAGGAACTTAAAATAAAATATTTTTTAAAAGAATAAAATAATTTGAGAGGTAAAAGACATAAAGTGAACAAAGGAAATAAATGTCAAAAATCAGATGGGCATGCTAATAATTTATTCACTTGGCTTATCACTCAAGTGGACACTCCTTGTCACCATGATTATTTTGACTGTTTAGAGTTTTAAAATATATTCATATTGAGTCATGTTTTGTTTACTTGCATTCATAATGGTCTATTGGCTAAATAATTACTAAAGTGGGTAATAAGAAACATAAGAATCTGACTTTTGAAATAAAAATAAGTGAGTAAAATTTAAAAATTATGATAGTTTTGCAATTTATCCTCAATGATGTCAATGATAGAATACAATAAAATTATCTAGCATTATTTTAATAAAACCATGTGTGTTATGTGATGATATAATGAAATTTCTATAATATTGTTCATCTACAAGTGCTTTCTGTTTCTTATGAATTAAAGGCCAGCATAACAATTAAGACACTCAAATGTTGTTGGTAGGTAATACAAAATCTTGTCTGGGTAAGTCCTATACCTCTTATTACGCTTTCATTTCATTCTGTCAACTTAGAAAATTTTAGAATTTTTTGGAAAATGGTCAAAAGGTGGAAAAAAATCACATTAGGGAAAACAATTAATACCTCGTGCATCCACATTTTACAGCATGGTTAATAAAGTTTCACTTACATATAATTCCTTTGACTCTCAAATGTATACACCTTTTTCCCAAAAATAAATCATGTACCATCCTAGGCTAAAAGTTTAATAGTAATCTGACATAAAGTATTGTGTCTGGTGTACTTTCATATTTCTTGAAATCATATTTACAATTTTTCTGTGACATGTAGTCCTTCGGTTGTGATCTCGTGCATTTATAATCCAACACTTCAATGTGATTTAATTTCAATTCAATAAGTAAATAAAAAGGACTTATGTATGCAGAGTAGACAGTAATATAAGAATATTAGAATCCTCTCTGAGATCAATCCAATTCATGCAATTTAGTGGTACTTATTAAACTCCATTATACTCTGCCAATGACAAGGATTCAAGAAACTTTTGAAAATAGTTAATATAATCACGTCTCCATATTTAACCACTAAGGCGCTAGAGAAAAACTACTGAAGTTTATGTTATAGCAATCTTTTCTGTGACTTTTAAGTCATCTGGATATAATTATTCTCAAGTTATGATCTAAATTGTAAACTTTATTAAAAGTTTTTTTCCACACATATTAATCTTAATGATATTTTAAGAGTAAACATGTTTGATTGATTCCCCAGAGCCTTTGTGTTCCTGGCTCATGAGTAAAAGTTTAGATACTGCTCCTTTTGACCTTTTTTAGCTCAAAACAAGTAATTTCCAAAAAGACCCAGACAGGAACACATATCCACAAGCCAGTGATTAAACATGATTCAAATACATCAAAATTAACAGTATTTTCTTCACTAACATTTCTCATATTTATTCTAAAAATACATGGATTGAACTACAGTTCAATAATTTACTTTATATCTAATATTTTCTCAGATTTCCCTTTCTGCAGCACATATAGCCATTGAAAATATGCAAATCTTTCTTGTACAAGTTTCCCACAAACAAAGATTTAAAGGTAAAATTTGTTTTAGTGAATTCAATAGCATATTATTTCAAAATATTAAAATGTATTTCAGAACTCCTAAATGAAAATGCAGGCCATAAATATATTTTGATTTTAAAAGCATGGTCACCAATGACGATCTGAAATTTGAATATATGTTAAGACTACATTAAGTCAACTCATTCATTTCTCATATATTTATTAAACTCTTCCTACAAGTCAGGTACTGTTTGGAGCACTTGATAGTGAAAAACAAGAGTAGATACGTTTTCTATATTCATCTTACTATAAATAAAAAAGAAAACAGAAATTATTTCATTCTTTAACAATGATGAAACAGACTCACATTAGGTCTGTGAAGGCAATAATTAAGGATGGTTTAATGATGAATAATTGGCAAATGAGACCAGCTGTAGTTACAAGAGTACTTTCAGTGCTTCAACTTCATTATGTCTACCAGGGTGTGGTAATGGAGTACTTCATAGGATTGTGGTATGATTAAATGAGTTAAAATGCCTGACGCTTGGAAAACAAGAAATGCTGCTTCTTGTTGTTGTTGTTGATATTATTATATGCCAAGAAGATGTTTGATTTAATTTCATTAATTTTCAAAATTTGTTTCACTTAATATAGGATGAAATGAGCATGTTCTACACTATGTATTGTAAGGATAATAATCATTAAAAATGAGAGGCTTAATTCTTCCTGATAAAATAAAGGAAGAAAGTTGTCCTTCCTTTTTCTCAGAGTATTTACTTTAGAAAACTTTTAAGTACTTACTCCTCTATTTAAAATGTATAGAAATCTTTTTAAAATTAGGTAGGCCTTTTGTCAACTTCATGTTCAGGGAATGCTTTCCTCAAAGCCCTGGGAGTCCTCTCCCTGAACTGTAAACATCAAAGCAGTTAGCACTCCTGTATACCAGTTTCTATGGGAGGACAGGAACCTAACTTTGGTGGACACCTTGTTCTAAGTTGCAAAGCAATCTTTTACCCTAAATAGAGTAAGTTTTATTTTTCCTTTGTCTAAAGCCAATTAACAAAAATGGTCAACCAAATCTAAGATGAACTCTGTATGATAAGTGATGCTGTCAATTGTTCTTACTTAAGAACTAGTTATTATTTATTTTGAATATAAGTAAGAAATGGGTTTACTTGGATATATAAAAGTGGGAAATTCTCATGTCTTAATTTTTCATTTCATGTTTCTTTTATGACATGTCCAAATTGAGTTCTCTTACTAATATATAATTTACTTAGTAAAGTTTCTTGTTGATGTCATTATTTAAAACAAATGATGAAAGATAAAAGATAAAAATAATTCTAGGAAAAAATAACATGTCAAAAGTGGAAGTATAGGTACAGAAAAAGGAGAATAGGGCAGAGAGGTATGTAAACTACAATTTTTATGCAAGGAGAAATTATAGATATTGACAAGCATAAGGAATAAGTGAAAAGATACAAATAAATACCTGTCCTAATATAATAGGGGTAATAGTCAAAAGAACATGAATGGATTATGCAACTCTTTAAATTAGCAGAAGTAAATCTAAAATGTCCATTGGAAGACAAGAAATATGAATATATAGATAAGATGGCAGAAATTATCCTAATATATTAGTTACTACAATAAATGTAAATGGTTAAACCAATTAAAATTACAGATTTTCTAACTGGAAAAAAAATAAGATTAATGTTGTGAACATAAGCAACATTTAAATCAGAAGGAGGCTTAAATCAACAACAACAAAAAGGAATAGGATCATAAATAAAAAGAAATTCCAGATGTTAATTTTCTTATCAAATAATTATGTAATGCAAAAACAAAAAACAAGGAAAAACTATCCAAATGTCCTGACAATGTGATATGTTATATCCTAGTAAAATAAAAATTGATTAATATAATATTTTCAGCTTGATACACATCTAATAATATAGGGTCAAACTATATTAATATAAATAGAACAACTAATCTATAATTATTAAGGGGATTTAATATATCCTTATCAGAAACCGACAGTCCAGTAGAAAAAGCACAAAAGGCATAGAAATGTAATGAATTTCACAATTACTTGAAACTAACAAATAATAATTGTAAGTATCTAACACTGTTTCTCAGGCACTGAGTAAGTACCTAACATACATTAATTCATTTAATTATCAGAATCTCAGAAATCAGCACTAAATAAGTTATTCATGTAACCAAACACCAACTGTTCCCCAAAAACCTTCTGAAATAATAATTTAAAAAAACTGATGGAGTGTTTTATTGTTATCTACAGTTTTTATATGGAAAATCTAAGCACAAAATGTTTGAGTAAGTTTCCCAAGATTGCTCAAAAGAAAAGGCAAAATATTTTTATAATCAGTTATTCTGCATTTCAGAGCCTATGCTATCCTTTACATTCCTGTTCAAAGCAATAGATATTTTCAAGCACCCATGAAACATTCACAAAAATTGACTGTAGTCAAAGCTACAAAAGAAGCATCAATAAAGTGAAAAAGAACTATATTATGGTCTCTGGTCCAAATAAATGAAATTATGAAAAATATAGCTTAAGACTTCACATAAGGAAAATGAGAAGCCAAGTCACATGTGGAGAGAAAATATTTGCAGAAGACATATCTGGTAAAGGACTTATTCAAAATATACAAAGAACTCTTAAAACTCAACAATAAGAAATCAAATAACCTGATTTTAAAAATGGGCAAAAGACCTGAGGAGATAATCCGTCAAAGAAGATCTACAGATGGCAAGTAAACATATGACATGATGTTCAATATTATGTCATTAGGGAATTGCAAATTGAAACAACAATGAGATACTACTACACACCTAATAGAGTGGCCAAATACAAAATGCTTACAACACAAAATGTTGATGAGGATGTGGACTAACATGACCTCTTATTCAATGCTGGTGCAAATACAAAATGGCACTGCCACTTTGGAAGATAATTTGGCAGTTTCTTAAAAAACTAAATATACTCTTATGATAAGATTTAGGAATTGCACTCACGGATTTTTATCAAATTAATTGAAATGTATATGCACTCAGAAACCTGTACAATGATATTTGTAACTGCTTTATTCATAACTGCCAAACTGGGAAGCAACCAGGAAGTTCTTCACTAGGTGAACAGATAACCTCTAGCACATCCAGAAACGGAACATTATTCATCACTAAACACAAATGAGCCACCAAGCCATGAAGAAACATGGAGGAAATTTAAATGCACATTACCAAGTGAAAGAAGCCAATCTGAAAAGACTGCATAGTATATTACTTCAATTATATGACATTTTGGAAAAGTAAAAACTATAGAAAACAGTAAAAGGACCAGTGGCTGTCAAGGATTAGGGGGAAAGGAGAGATGAATAGGCAGACCACAGAGGACTTTTAGAGCAGTAAACCTATTCTGTATGATATTAAAATGGTGGATGATTGTCATACGTTTGTCTAAACCCACAGAATCTGTACCACCAAGAATGAATGCTAGTGTAAACTATGTATTTTAGATAATGATGATGTATCAGGGTAGGTTTATTGATGGTAACAAATGTACCACTGTGTTATAGGATATCCATAGTGGGGTGGCTGTGCATGGGATTATATAATCCCTGGGGCAGGGATTACATGAGAAATCTCTGCACCTTCTGCTTAATTTTGCTGTAAACTAAGAAGTGCTTTAAAAATAAAGTTGCTTAATTTAAAGTGAATAAATCTCCATGTATCTCAAGACTTTAAAATATATAGTAACTACATAATGCTCAGAACAAAACAAAACCCCAAAATACTAATTATCTAAGTTTGTGAATACAAACATCAATTCCCTAAATGAAAGTGTAGTGCATTAAATTAAATAAAATATATCTTGAAATTAAATAAAATGTAACAAAATGAAATGAAACATATCATTTGACCTAGCCTTTCCATTCATGGGTTTAAGCCTAGAGAAATTCCTGCATAAGTATAGAAGGGCACATATACCAGGATGTTATCTTGGCATTGTTTGCAGTAACAGACAATTGCAGGTGATCTAGGAGAGTGGAGACAACATTATTAACATAATAAGTAAATTATACTGGATATGTACAATGGATATTGTACATGGTTGCATGTATAATCAATATGAAATATATAACTGTGTTGTAGTTATATAAATTAAGCACTCAGAACTTATTTAATGGGATGTATTTTATGTGATACATACTTATCATAACACATATATCAAAATTATTAGAAAAGTGCATCAAAAAAGAAGTGCAGATTACAATAAAAATGATAAGAAAAAGAACAACATGAGGATAGTGTGGCATGTGCCATCAACAGAAATATGATCAGATAATTCCTCTGCAGCTAAGGTGACTACCAAATACAAAAGAGAAATACAATTATAAAGTTTATTTAGATAAACAAACCTATTAATTATTAATATTTTTAATCCTCCAGGAAAATTTAAAACATAATATTTATCAATTATTATTATAGTTATTTAAGATGGAGAAAGAGAAATGCAGAAAATTGTACATTCTCAAGGTCACCCTGACAATAAAAAAAAAAAGCATAAATAGAACAAAGATGATGAATAAACTCAGGAGTGATTTTCTATCAACTATACACCATTTTCTCTCATTAGAGTAAATATAAAGGGAAAAATGTTAGGAAATAAAAGTGTAAAGTTATCCCGGAGGGATAATATACAGTGTAACTAATCCTTCCTTTTCTCTGTACTGGCAAAAATCATTGAATTATTTTCCAGCTAAAGAAGAAAGGAGGAGTGAAATATCTAAATTTTCTTTTACTGATTTTCTTCAACCTTTATTTTAATTTTATTTTGCAGCAGAAATGGATTTCTCATTCTGAAACCAGCAAAGATTGTCATGCTGCCTTTCTCACTCTGACCTTGGGTCGATTTTCTATTTGCATATTCCATCTGAACTGCTGTATTTCTCAATATCAAGGGCCGGATGCACAGCGGAGCTGTGCTTCTTAATGTATCATCTGTTCACAGCGGTTTTTGCATAATGGCTGTATGTTGCTGGAGATGCACAGTTAATTGCAGTAATCCACACAATAAAGTGTAATGCTCAATACTTAACTTACCTCTTTCACATGTTAGGGTTGGGTAGGATGGTGGGGCAAAGATACTTCTAGAGGTTAAAGAAAAAATTCACACAGTTTTTCTTTAAATAATTAATACATTATAAAACATTAAATATCAGTTCATTTAGTCATACTGGTCCTGTCACCAAGAACTTTTTAAAGATTGATATAATAATGAATACTACACATCTGTTTTGTCTTTTTAAAAAACAAACTCAAACTGAGGAAAACCTATCCTATCCTAATTTCAATTTTAATACACGCATTCCTTACCTCTAGCTTTATAATCTCTTAAAAATTAGCGTACATTACTGAACATGGTAACTCCTTTAAAAAATCGTTTATTATAGCATTCTTCAAAAACTCTGGTAAAGCCACAAGTATTTCATAGTCAGAAGAATCAAATTTAGCTCTTTTATATGAAATGTTAAACATTACAGATGAAATAATCTATATTTATATCACAGGAATTTTTGTTTTATTAAAATTTCATTTCTTGCCAGGCGCGGTGGCTCACACCTGTAATCCCAGCACTTTAGGAGGCCGAGTCAGGTGGATCACAAGGTCAGGAGATCAAGACCATCCTGGCTAACCCGGTGAAACCCCGTCTCTACTGAAAAATACAAAAAATTAGCCAGGCGTGGTGGCGGGCGCCTGTAGTCCCAGCTACTAGGGAGGCTGAGGCAGGAGAATGGCGTAAACCCGGGAGGCGGAGCTTGCAGTGAGCCGAGATCGCGCCACTGCACTCCAGCCTGGGTGCCAGAGTGAGACTCTGTCTTAAAAAAAAAAAAAAAAAAAAAAATTATCTATTTTCATGATTTGCCAATGCTAGATACTAATTTCTCTTCCCTAAAAATAAAATTGTGGCCATCTTAGCTCCAACAAGATTTTTTTAAAAAATGTAAACCAGTAATATTAGAACTGTACTAAGACTTGTGATCAGCATATAGACTTAGCACAAGTATTCATACTGTTCTATACACTTTTTAAAAAATCATTTAATTTTCAAAACCACTTCATGAGGTAGCTATTCTTATTTTAATCATAATTTATAGGAGGAATCTAAGGCCTCAAAGAGGTTAAGAAACTTGATCAATCACAAATAGTGAGTAAATGGAAATCTGGGATTTAAGTCCAGGAAATTTCACTTCAGAGTGTGTATCTTTAACTAGTATAATATACCATCCCTAAGACCACCTGTGGAGAGATAAAGTTTGAGTCTAGTACAGAAAAGAATAGCAGTAAGAATGGTCAGGATGGAGAAGAACATCGATAAGTCTATGCAACCTTCTGTTTTATAATTTCATTCCCAAAAGTGCGTACTTCAAATAGGCTTTTCCTGCAAATTTAGTTTGGAATATGTATTTGAATTGAATATATATATATATATGAATATATATTCAATATAATTGAATATGTATATATTTGAATATATATAGAATATACATATTTTTGTGTGTGTATATATATAGACACACAAATATTTATGCCAACTATACCACCCATGTTCATATATTTTTTTATAGAAAGCATTTAGACCAGGCAAATTCATAAAACACATACAGTAGATCACAGTGTTTATAAAACTCATTTCAAGGAAAAATATAATTAAACTGTAATTTTGGTGCTCAAAATAAAAAAAAGCATATGTTTAGTAACAGTTATAATATAGCATTTTATACCATAAGGCTTTTGAATTGCAAGATGTATTTGTTTAACATAATTTATTCTAATCTGCTGAACTGGTGATATAAGCACAGAAAAACAAGTCTTTGCTCTCAATGACCAACCAAAGCCTCATATTTCAATAAGTTTAATGATTCTGTTTTTACTGTATTTTGTTTCATCTCTTACTTCATTCCCATGAATAAAAATGTCTGAGGCACTGCATTTAGGATTGTTTCCAAAAGAAAATAAAATTATCATCTGCTGACACTTTTACTTAGAGATTCTCAGGAACTCTGTTCTCTGTTATTTGTCTACTGGTGGGAGATTAGAGTGACTTGTGAACACTTCTCATAGCAGAAAGCACAGCTTAATGCACTTTCTTTATAGTAAAAGTTTTATAAAAATCTACTTATTTACTATCACCTATGTTAAACTGTTCCAGGATTTAAATGTTCATGCTTTTATTCCAAATTTTATCATGCATAAACCTATAGTATTTTGACTTAATTTTACCCAGTACTCATTGGACCAATGTAAAGAAAAAACTCTGAGCTTTATTTAAATTTATAATAAATTTAAAATTTCTTCCATTTTGTGTAAAAAGGAGGGAAAGATAATAGACCAATATTGATAAAATTAATATCTTACTTTATGATTCACAGCTTATTCATCCTGACACAAAATCAGACAATATGTTTTGGGGAAAAATATTTCTAAATATTTCTGCTTGTAAACCAAAATGATGAAATTGATAGTTGAATAATAACTGAAGGAATGACTCATAGAATTGAAGTAAATGAACCAAAAAAGAATATTTAGACCATTCTTTCAGATGTCTTACTGTACCATATTATTTTTTTTTAAGTTTAAATTTAAAGGAACAAGTAAAAAATAACTCTTCACTGGTAAAATGGTCCTAATAAAATAAGATTCAAGCTCTAAAATTGCAGGACAAGAAAGGTATGAGATACAAAACAAAGTTACTAGAACCAGAAGCATCAAAGAAGCAATATCTGAACAAAAACAGAGATCATTATTTTAGAATAATGGTTTTACCAGTTTTTCAATCTTAAGTACATATATGCCTCAACAATATACAGAAAACATGTATAGTTTACATTATATATAAATATATATACCTAATGACACAGTTAGACTGTCTTTCCTCATTCGATACCATGAACAAATTCACTCAAGTAGTGTTATATGTAGCTGATTACTATTCTAATCATAATTACTGAAGTTAAAGTACACAAGTTAAAATATTTTTTCTTCAAAAATTATTACACGCTAACCAACATACATGCAAACTTATTTAATTTAACTCCCCACATTTTGCTAGAATTGAGAGAAAACTCAAACATAGGAGTTGAGTCAAAAACTCACGCAACAATGTGGTACAGGTATTTGGATATTTGAGCCTTAAACACTTTGAGTAAGGAAAACTCCTATGGAATGCTGCCTAGAAGTATAATATTAAGCCATAGGTCCCATAAAATAAAATTAATGACATTTTTTAAATGATCTGTTCCTTTGAAAACCAACCATTTTTGATGAAATAAATATCATACAATTAGTTTTAATCTGTTTTTATAAAGATTAGATTGAGAGATGTTCCTTTAAAATGCAACTGATTTTTAAGTTTGAAAAAAATGAAATAAATTATTTAGCATTACTATGAAATGGAATAAACATCCTCCATGTTATCTGGAAGTTTTATCATTGAAAAATAATTTTTAAGTGTGGGAACAGATTTATTGATAATTTGTAAACTCTATGATATTCTATTGAATATTTATCCATATAAACTATATGCATATTTCTAAAGATTATATTTCTTAGTACTCTTTTTGTAACAAAACATACTGGTAATTACTAGTCCTTATATGCAAAATATAGAACAGATAATATTTTAAGGTAATTCTGGATAAAATTCCCAATTACATGAATTAAAGATTCATGGAAACTTTACGTGTGTATTACATCATATTCATTACAGACCATATTTAAACTTATGAGCAGAAATCACATGGAATGATACTGTACCATTTAAAATATAGATAAAATGTGATTTTGCTATTCTCCTGGGTTGCCCACTGCTAGTAGTTCACAATTGCACATTGTCTCAGTCTGTTTGTGCTGCTATAACAAAATACCTGACACTGGTAATTATAAATAACAGATATATATTTCTTACAGTCTGGAGGCTAGGGAGTCCAAGATCAAAAGGCCAGAAGATTTGGTATTTAGTTCAGGCTACTCTTTACTTAGAAGATGGCACCTTGTTGCTTATCTAAAGTGCTGTCTTCAATCTCTTTTATAAAGTCACCTATTTCATTTTGTAAAGTCCCCACCTCTCAATACTACTGCACTGTCAATTAGGTTTTAACATATGAATTTCAGAGGACATATTCAGACCATAGTATAGTGAAACTCTGAAATGTGCTCCCCTGTGGAAAGATAATACAATAATATTAAACTACAGAGTGGAAGTTATCATGCCTTGCTACCTTTCCATATTTCTGAAAATTACTTATTTGGCTCAAACCGTTTTAGAAAATTAGCTATTTGTGATATCTAAAAAAGAAATTAATGACATTATCATTTTAATGATAAGGAATCAACTCATGAGATTAAAACAAAATGATGATATTTTAAAGTCATTGATAGTCTTCTTAGGAGGTTCTGTTTTCCTTTGAACAGTTCTTAAACCTTTACTCCATGTGTTGATTTGGGCATCCAATTTACAGGTAATTAGAAATAACAACTAGAATTCGCTATGAGTCAAAGAAGGACATGCTAAAATGCAAGTGACAGTAAATAGACTAGCAAAAATTTAGAAAAACTGTATAATTTGGCTATGAGAATGATGTGCTTCCATAATGATGATTTTTAATTCCCTAGAAAAACAAAATAATAATTCCATAATTATTGCCTTTTTAATTGTAATTGAAAAATAGTAATGGTTTCACTGTAATATTTCATTTAAAATAATACTTTCATATTTTGCTTCATAATAAACACATTTTGAAATTTGAACATGTAGAAATTAGGTATCTTGAAAAATAACTTATGCCTCACTAGCCATTCATTAATAATACACATAAATATTTATTGACTTTCTATTTTAGATTTAATTATCTACCCTTGTATTCTTTATAATGTGATAAAGGAGATGAGTTATAGTTTCAGAAGGTAACATAGGAAAATATTATGTTTAATTTATATATAGAGAGAGAATATTTATGTGTGTATAAATCTAACATAAATGATGTAAGGATATAATTATCTGTTAAGATGAATAAAATTACTCAAATAAGACTCACATCCTTCAGACTTTCTATATTTAATTATGTTTACTTCTATGGAAAACTTATCTTGCCTACAAACTATACTCCTTGAGGGCAATATTTATGAGTATTTCATATTGCTTTCAGAGATCTCCTATCATTATGAGTTTGCTTCTCACAGGCTTTTAATAGAACATGCAAAATAATCTACACTATGTAAAATGAGAACTCATGTGTCTAGTCTTACTTCATAAAACATTATTTCACATATTCAATGCTACCAGAACACAAAATCACTTACTCCCTAAACAAATCACGTACTTTCTCAAATCTATACATCTTCCCTTTCTGGAATGATCCTATAAAATAATCCATCAGAAAATGGCCAAGTTCAAAGACCACTACCTCTATGAAGACTGTCCTCTCCTCCGTCAATCAGAAAATTATTCATGAAAAGCTTTAGACCAGAGAGAAATTGCCCACTGAGGACTCTCTCTAAATCCATAAACATTTTCAACAACATCTTTGTTATAGGTTTAATAATGAGCTGCTTCTTTTAATGTTCTTAAGTTCACACCATGATATCAACTCAAAGCATGGAGCTACATAGAGCCAACAGTTTATAGTCAAAACACATAGGTCTCTGACAGTCGGACTTATCCGAGGAATATACTGCAGATTATCAAATGCAGAGGTTGCTTTTCAGAGACCTGGAATTGTCCTGGAGAATCCCTAGGGAGAGACAGTTGTGCTGATTTACCCAGATCTCCAAGAGCACTTTAAACAATTGTAGTTTATTTCGCAAATTTGGCTCCTTATAGGATTTTATTTGAAGATGTGGCAACTCCCTTTTGGGCTTTTCACAGATTTGAGGCAGTAGTAAATTGGAGATTATGCTTCCAGCCATTCTGTGTTGCCGGTTACACTGTATTTGTATTCCTACAGACAGTGGAGTTGAGGTGGTGTTGACAGGCTTTTGTAAAAATACAGCCATTATAATGTATTCCTAAAATAAATGCCATCCTACTTCCTGTAGGAGATAAGCCAAGGGCAGGATGACAGAGAAATAAAAATTATGCTAATTAAATAGTGGTACACATCAGGAGTATGTTAAAAACCTGGCCAGAGAACATTATTTACAAAATTCATAAATACCGCTTTATTTTTCCTAATAGAAGCTGCTATCATTAGATACATTGCCGCATTGAAAAAAAAAAAAAAAAAAAAAAAAAAAAAACAACCTATTAGCAATGATTTATTTTACTCCTCTATTACTTGTTAATAGCCATAAGTTGAATTTTTTTCTGATGAGTAGAACATTTGAATAACATGAAGAATTATAAATAATTATAATATTTTTACCATTCATCATTGTCATTGTAAACATTTCCATCTATTGACCCGTCTGGTAGGATAACCACATGTATAAAAGTTTTAATCTTTAATAATCGGAAAAAATATTATTCAGCTCCTACTGGCCAAAGAAGAACACTCATAGCTTTATGTGGAAACTTTTGAAGCTATAACAGTAAAGAAATGTGCATTTCGGAAAAAGAGATAAGGTAATAAGTATTTTTAAAATGCTCACATATGGTTTTAGTATATTGATAATATGGTATAGTTTTACTAATGCTGTGGCCAACCAATATCTTGAGCATATATTCCTACAATTTAACAGTAATATGATTTACATGTAAATCTTTCTTCATTTTGATGCATTATTTGATGTATATGATAATACTGAGGTAATGATTATAGCTGACATCTAATTTCCCATCATATACTAAGCTCTGTTTAAAGTATTGTGTGCATTTTCTCATTTAATTTTGAGGAAGGTATTAATTTTACAGAAGTTTACTGAGTCACTAGGTTTTATAACTTGCCTCTGACCCCAAATTTAATAGGCGATGGAGAGGGCACGTGAAGCTTGGTCAGTCTAGATCACACTTAAGCACCATGTGGAAGGACCTAACTTTTTGCTTGAGAAAATTTCATTTCATTTGATTAGCAGTGGAGATAAAATCTTGTCTCCATCACTGTCTAGATATATACACTCAGGCAAATTACTTAAATTTATTAAGCCATGTTTCCTTCATTTTTGAAGTGGGTATAATAGTAGTATTTCCTTCATAGGGCTCATGTGAAAAATAATTTAAATTAGATAATGGATGTAACACTACAAATGATAATCACTATTGGCATTTTTGTTTCTTAATTTTTTTTAATTTTTAATTTTATGGGTACATAGTAGGTGCATACATATATGGAGTGCCTGAGATATTTTGATACAGGCACACAATGTGTAATCATAATATCAGGATAAATGGGGTATGTATTACCTCAAGCATTTATCATTTCTTCTTGTTCCAATTATACTCTTTTGGTTATTTTAAAACATATACTAGATTACTGTTAACTGTAGTCACACTGTTAACTGTAGCACAACTGTTGTGCTATCAAAGACTTGATCTTATTCATTCTATCTAACTATATTTTTGTACCATTTAACTCGACTTCCTCCCATCCCAATACCCTTTCCCAGCCTCTGGTAACCATCATTCTACTTTTAATCTTCATGAGTTCAATTATTTTAATTTTTAGCTCCCACAAATGAATAATAACATGTGAACTTTATCTTTCTGGGCCTGGTGTATTTCAGTTAACATAATGTCCTCCAGTCCTATCTATGTTGCTACAAATGACAGGATCTCTTTCTTCTTTATGGCTAAATGGTACTCCATCATGTATATGTACCATGTTTCCTTTATCCCTCCATCTGTTGATGAGCATTTCAGCTGCTTCCAAATTATGACTATTGTGAATAGTGCAGCAATAAACGTGAGAGTGCAGATATCTCTTCCGTATACTGATTTCCTTTCTCTGGGGTATGTTCCTAGCAGTGGGATCGCTAGATCATATGTTACTTCTATTTTTAGTTTTTTGAGGAAGCTTCACACTGTTCTCCATAGTGGCTGTACTAATTTACATTTCCACCAATAGTTTAAGAAGGCTCCCTTTTCTCCACATTTTCACCAGCATTCATTATTGCCTGTCTTTTGTATATAAGCCATTTTAACTGGGGTGACACACCTCATTGTAGTTTTGATTTGCAATTTTCTGAGGATCAATGATGTTGAATATGTTTTTGTATACCGGTTTGCTGTTTGTATCTCCTTTTTTGAGAAATATCTATTCATATCTTTTGCCTGGTTTTTAACTGGCAAATATTCAGCATGGTGGCTCATGCCTATAATAAATATATATTTGGCATGGTGGCTCATGCCTGCAATACCAGCACTGTGGGAGGTCGAGGCTTACTGATCCCCTGAGGTCAGGAGTTAGAGACCAGCCTGACCAACATGACAAAACCCCATCTCTACTAAAAATATAAAATTAGCTTGGTGTGGTGGCACGCACTTTTAATCCCATCTACTTGGGAGGCTGAAGTAGGAGAATCACTTGAACCTGGGAGGCAGGTAGAAACACATGGTAGTTTCTCAGTAAATGTTTATTGAATTAATGAATTTCTATCATTCTTTGGTAGTTGGATTGGCTATAGAAAATTCATATTTAGGGATCCATCCATGAATAATTGGAATTGATTTTAAAAATTGATTTAAAAATCACATAACATAACTGCCATAAAAAATGAAAAATAATAGAGTGGAAAATATAAATAATTTTATTTGATAATAGGAAGATGTCCATTTAACTCTTAATTTTTGGATAACTGCTTTGTAAACAAATAAATAGAAAATATTGATCAAGCACCCTTTTTTCCTTTTGAAGTATATTATTAAAATTATGAGAAAGAAGCACATATTGAGGTAATAAGCATGTGAAAAATTTAGTTATTTTAAAATGCTTTCGGGCCGGGCGCGGTGGCTCAAGCCTGTAATCCCAGCACTTTAGGAGGCCGAGGCGGGCGGATCACAAGGTCAGGAGATCGAGACCATCCTGTCTAACCTGGTGAAACCCCGTCTCAACTAAAAACACAAAAAACTAGCCGGGCGAGGTGGCGGGCGCCTGTAGTCCCAGCTACTCGGGAGGCTGAGGCAGGAGAATGGCATAAACCCAGGAGGCGGAGCTTGCAGTGAGCCGAGATCGCGCCACTGCACTCCAGCCTGGGGGACAGAGCAAGACTCCGTCTCAAAAAAATAAATAAATAAATAAAATAAAATAAAATAAAATAAAATGCTTTCTATAAAATATTTCTTAAATCACAATCATTTCAAATGATTGTATTTAATTTTTTATTAATTTTATATTTTGTCTTATATAATTTCACTTAAAATTTCACAATAGCATAAAATATAACATTTCAGGTATGTATACCATGTCATATCTGTGCATATTTGAAACAAATATACAATTTGAAACTACTTTTACTCTAAAAATAGTCATGTTGTTTTAATTATGATATATAGTTAAATATTATGAATAATGTAAATGTACAATATCAACAGACATACATCTAGAATTTATACTGTACCTGATACAAAATTTAGTGACATTCAAGTGAATGAATTGATATGAATGAATTCCATTTAGAGGAAATTAAAATTATAGAAAATTTGAGAGTTACATAATATTATATTGAGCAACTACATGGCTCTGTTCTTTTGCTTGTGCAACTACAAACTGTTGAAAAATAATAATCTAAATAAAATTAGGCAAATAACCATCCTGGTTAACATAAACAGTTGATAGTGAAGTATCCATTTCCTGACTTACTCCCTGTTCCATTAGAATTTTTACTTTATTTGATAACATACAAATTACTTAGTTTTCTCTATTATTCTGTAACATGACTCTTTGACCATATTTGTTTCCATACATAAAACTTTCTCCACAACAAAATAGCAGTAAGAATTGTGCAAATTAGTTTCCCTTGGGTTCAAAGCATGCCTTGTGTATTTACTGAGTGAGTACACCCTTCCTGCTGCCTCTTGACTCATGTTTCCCAAAGTTGAAGGTATTCTAAACATAAAATACAAAAAAAGTCGAAAGGAAGAACTTAAATTTCTACTATAATTAAAACTATAATTCTACCTAAGTTTCCCACAATGTAACAAATCCTACTTTTGTTATTACTACTCCAAGGCAAAAAATATATCCTGTATTTATTTTGTAAGAGGGTGTGCTAAGTCTATTTTTAAATTAGTAGTTTCTTTAATAATGGCCTGTATGCTATTAAAAATATAAATAACCTCTTTACACACATGTATATTTGGTTTACGTATATCAAGACTTCACAATCACATATTTTAGTTATATTTATTTCAGCAGTTACTACAACATGATTAAAATTTTTATACTACCATTATACAATGGTAATCAATCCCTATAGGAAAAAATCTAAGAGCAGATCTGAAAATATCTATAACTACCATGAAATACAGTTGAAATACCTTGGGATCCCAGGGCAACTGGTTCCAGGTATCCCCCATCCCATAGCAAAATCCACTGATGTTCAAGTCCCTTATATAAAATGGCATGGTAGTTGCATAAAATCGATCCATGACCTCTCACACACTCTAAATCTCTTTAGATTATTTATAATACAATATGAATGCTATGTAAATAGTTGTTATGCTGTATTTTTAAATTTGTGTTTTTTATTTTTATTTTTCAAAATACTTTAGTCCACTATTGAGTGAATCCATGGATGCAGAACCCATGGCACAAAGGGCAACAGCAGTGATTACGACTTTAAAATTATTTTACTTTTGTGTATTTTCCTGTTTGAGCAGTTAAAAATTACTAAATAAATTTTGGTAGTAATTAATATCTGAAGTACTTCCTTTTTTGAAGGCTAAAAGTTTTAAAAGGCATTGTAATATTTTAAGAAAGTGTCTCTAATCTGCCACAAAGGCATTATTTCAAGCCACATTAAATTTATGCTTTTACCAAGAGGACTACATGTTAATATTTTTCAGGAGAAAGATCATCAAATTATGCCCTCTTTCTGGCTGTAGGCCCTATAATTTAAAAGTAATTTCTAAGAAATACATTTTGATACAATTGATATTACAAAATAACAAATATATTTTTAAATAAATGCAATATATTTTCATAATAGTAAATACACTTTCAACATACATTCTTAAAATTTTAATAAGAAATTGCTAGGAAAGTTCAGTGGAAAATGCAATTCTCAATAACATTATAGTTCATTGAATTGAAATAAACATAAAGTGGTGTAAAAGGATGAGCTTATATTCTACATTATAAAGAAAACTTGTTTTAAGTTCCAATTTTCATAAACTATATTTTCCTACATACTGAGGACCTTCATTTCATCATTTAAAAATATATTCATGTAGATATTCCCATTCAAAAAATTATTAGTCTTTTTTGTCTACTTGTATGCAATGACCTTCATATTTATTCCCAAATGATTTAAATCATTGTTATTTTGATTTTTTGCTTCATCATTTCCATTAGGAGATACAATCCAAGTATATGAAGAAGTGAAAATAATGCCATTTTAAGAGTCAAGAATTTCTGCCTGTACTAGAAAGTGTGTCTGCGTGCATTAGTAACTATCTTCTTTAAGTATAGTATGTTACTGAGCAGAAATGTTTTGACAACACAGGCAGCTTGCAAAGGTTAGGTGATAATTGTATGGCAGATTGCAGTTTCGTTTGTAGGGCAAGAAGAGTACAAGTGAGTTCACTACAGGTGGAGATAAAAGGCAGGAGAGTATTCAATCACTGGCTCCTGTTTCTTCAGTAATACATGCTACTTTTTCCCTTCTTAATACAGGCCCATATTTTTGTCATAGTGTAAAAACAATGAAGTGTCTCTCTTACAATTCTATTATCTTTATGCCACAAAAGAAAGGTGACATATATTATCTGAATTTCAAACATTTATTCATAGCATAAATCTGTCATAATTCTGGAATAAAATATTTTCCCTGACATTTGAGAGTCTTTTTGGAGCTTGCCAAATCATTGCTTTCTCCTCTACCAGAGCTCTGTAATAACATATTTGTGAAAATGATATTTAAAAAATGACAGCAAGGTTGATAAATTGGTGCTGGGTTATTGTCATTTCCTATTCATTTTTTTTTTTTTTACTGTTTCATACCAAAGAAATGTTATGGGAAATAGCTTTTTATCCATGTAGTAGGAAATGAATCCAAGTGTACATTGACTGTTAGCTGAGAAATTAGGTATAGGTCTCTTGAATCAGACTGAGATGTCAAGCCTATGAATGGAATAATAAATCAGAAGTGAGCTAAGATTGATCTTCTACAATTATATCAAAAGTTTCTAAAATCACTAAAGAAATTCAAATATATTACAATGACAATGCTACCATTTTAATTGTAACAGCTGCAGGTATCGATTTAGACTTTTGATTAGGTAAGAATGGTTGACAAGAGTTACTTGGAAAGTCTGTTAAAACACAGAAAACTAGACCGCAGTCTAAGAGTTTCTGATTCACTGGTTCCTGTGTGGGGCCTCAAATTTTTATTTTTAATAGATTTCTAAGTGATGCTAATGCTACTGTTTTGGGGATCATACTTTGAAAATCACTGAAGAATTCATTGACAAGTGAACTCTAGAAGCTAAAAATCACTTGTCTTCAAATAGAAGATAGTATGAATTCATAAATTATATAAATCATAGGAAAATATTTAGGGATTATCTACAACTTTTAGGCAATGTTTACGTGAAACATGAAAATTTATAAATACATATTATATATTGGACTCAGGAGGTGGAGGTTGCAGTGAGCCAAGATCAGCCCATTGCACTCCAATCTGGGTGACAGAGCAAGACTCCGTGTCAAAAAAAAAAAAAAAAGTATAATAACAGGGACATATCACAACCCAACTGACTTCAGTGAGGCCTTTAAGTCAGGCCCATAGTAGAGGACATATTTTTCTAGTAGCCAGAAAGCTTAATAATCTCTTCATACTGACCTCGGCCCATTACATTCCTAGAAATTCAACATCAAATTCTTACCCTTTTGGCTGTTTTTCTCTAGTTTCTGTATATACCATCAGCACCTTTGCCAACACATTCTTTTAATTGTTTATCAGATAGGGTATTACACTATTCACTAGGCTACAAATTTACATTTGCTAATTCTCTTAAGACTCCACCTGGGCCACTATGATAGGCTTTTGAGGAAACCTTGAATTCTTTAGTTTCCCACACATTTAGGGTTTTGGAAGTGGCTGCTTCTAGCAATGGCTAAACTCTCCCATTATAACTATTTTTCCAATAATTTCATTTGTAGAGGGTTGCCCAATCTTATTTTGTGGAATAGCTTGCAATCCTCATGTTAGGGGCTAAATTGTGTCTCACCAGAATGTATATGTTGCAGCTTTAACCACCAGCATGTCAGAATGTGACAGTATTTGGAGATAGGGTCTTTAAGGGGGTGATTAGCTTAAACAGGCCATTAGGGTGGGTCCCCAACCCACCTGATTTGTGTCTTACAAGAAGAGGCAATGTGGACACAAGAAGAGTCACTAAGTGTGCACGACTGCAGTGGAAAGACCATGTGAGAACATGGGGAGAAAATAACCATCTACAAGCTAAGGAGAAAAGCTTAAGGATAAACCAAAACTGCCAATGCTTTGATCTTGGACTTCTAACCTCCAGAACTATAAGAAAATACGTTTCTGTTGTTGAGCCACCCAATTTGTGGTACTTTGTTATGGCAGCCCTGGCAAACTAATACACCACATCATTTCTGATTATGAAGTCATTCAAACACTGCATGTCACAATGGTTGACATAAAGGAAAGGAGAGGCTGGAGGGGAGGAGTAGGGAAGGGAGGAGTGGGCATGGGAGGGGAGGGGAAGGGAAGAAAACAGGTATAAAATCAGAGATGATAGCTAAGACTGACTCTCTCTCTCTCTTTCTCTCTCTCTCTCTCGTGCTCTCTCTCTCTCACACACATACACATACAACCTAAGAAAAATGTCACCCAACAAAAATGTACTCCCAGTAGAACAATGATTTATAGATTGAGTACCTGTTTTTGAATTCAATAGTGATTGAGAAGACACTTGTAACGTATTAACAGTTTCTTTAGAACTAAGAAGTGTCACGTTCTATCATTTAAAATTAGGAGATGGGATTTTAAAACAGCTGTGCTCTAGACTTCTGTTTCCAACATGGCAAAAACATTTCCTGGAGTTAGGTGACATTTAAAAAGATAGGGAAACGACTGTAGTCTTCTGCTACTCAGTAATACTTTAGAACTGGGCAGAGATTTGTGAAGTGCTCTTGCAAAACGAAGTGCATAAACATGAAACATTTCTGTCACAGTACACAGAACAAAAAAAGCAAAAACAAAGACTGGTGTCAATCTCAATGGCATTCAGGTTTGCCATAGTGGAGCAAGTAGTGTTAGAAAATTTTCAACAAAATGTTTTTACTTTGCGGATGTCAAATTCATAATTTCAAAATAGATCCTTAAGTTGTAGTAGTATTTTCATTTTAACTTTTGTGCATAGTAACATATCCCTCTAATAAATAGTGAAACATACTATTTGCAATTGTGCTACTACATTAAACTTATGTATTATTTGCTTAATCATAAAAAAGTCATAAGCATATATTACTAAAGTGTGTTTAGGCTAATACTAGTAACACTTTATATAACAGATTATTTTAGAGTAAAAAATCTGCAATGCTAAATACAGAAGATCTAATTATAACAAGTATTTGTATATATTTTTTAAATTCTATATTAAACACAATGTCTAGAATTTGACTGAACAAGCAGGTCTCTTGTGATATATATAAAGTAGGTATAGAAATATAAGTAATGTCATCTATATGGCCAACTGAACTATTTATAGCTTCAAAGTCTGCCGACAGTTAAACCATTTCAAACTTTGGCATTTAAAAAAAATCATGTTTAACTACACTTTTTTGCAGATGTCATACTATATGTCCACTAATTGTTGATAATATGTAGCTTTGGCATTTTTAAAGCAGCACTAGAATTCAATACATTTGCCTATCGATCTGAATGCAGAATCTCTGAGACAGTTAAGATTTTTTTCATCTTTTTTAGTGACTGATCTTTATTGAGACTGTCTCAAGTATTCAACTTAACTTTTAAATAAAAATCATGTAACGATACCTTTAAACAATTTTCCATAATATTTAACTAAATGACATATTGTTTCTATAACAAGAACAATTGGGTTATTCATATTTAAGATTAATAAAAACAGACTCTTGAAAATAAAATAATTTACTTGTAGAAATAATGTAATTGCCCAGCAGCTAAAATGTAGTTGAATAGTTCTAATTTACAGTCAGCAGGAATAACCAGTAATTATATTTTATAGAAATAATTTAAATCAGTTAGTCCAGCAAGTTATTAATACTTTAGAAAAGCTTGGGATCAGTAAGATTTTGTTGAAAGAGTTTTCAGGAAACATTGAACAGTGACTTCTAGATTCCTTTTAATGATCATAAGCAATGGCTACAAACTTATAAACCAATAAATATGATTTGGGTATTTGCCACCTGATGAATTAAGATTATTGTCTAGTGGTCAAGAAGACTGGAATATAGTTGTAATACTTCACTCTGTGACCTTGAGTCGGTCATTTACTATCTGGGCTTTTGATTTCTCTTCTATTTGTCAAATGACAGCAGGAACCATATGCCCTCTAGCTCAAAGATATCTTTATGTTTATCAACAAGAATAATTTGATGTCTATATACTACCCAAGTGATTGTTGATTTGGTGTGATGTTTTAAATGGCATTAATAATGTAAAAATTTTTATTGATTTCTCTTTCACCTTTGGAAAGCCACAAGTGAAAGATAAAATCCTTTGTTTTCAGTAAAATTTGGAAGTTATCATAATAAATTTTGTTTTAATTGCTTTGATACTTTTTCAATCTTTTGATCATTTATTTAGCATTATAATCATAACATACATGTGGAAAAGTACTTGAAAATACTTTTGAAAACTAGATTATAGGCTATATTATTAAACCTATAGGACACTGTAAAGGATATCATGTTTAATCTTTCCTCAGAAAGTAAATAGAGGAGAAGTATTAATCAAAAAATTGGAGCTATAAATAACTTTACAAAGCATTAAATACAAACCTTGCATTTCATAGCTGAAATTATGTAAGCCTAGTATTACAGTAAATTCTATAACCCATGGTTTAGAACCAAAATTCGGTGTTCTTGCCACCAACACTTAGGTATCTTCAGAAGGAAAACCAATTTAAAAATTATCTGAAAACTAAGTGACATGTCTTCTTTTGAGAATTGTCTTAAGATCGTTGGCCCATTTTTTAATTGGATTATTATTTTTTACTATTAAGTTATTTGAGTTCCTTATCTATTCTGGGTATTACTCTTTGTAGAGTAAATAGTTTGTAAATATTTTTTACCATTCTGTGGATTGTCTCTTCACTTTCTTGATTGTACCCTTTTCTGTGAAGAAGCCTTTTAGCATGATGTAATCCCATTTTCCAATTTTTGCTTTTTTTGTTAGTGTTTTTTGAGGTCTTACTAAAAAAATCCTTGCCTAGATCAATGTCCTGGAGCATTTCCCCAACGTTTTCTTCTAGTAGTTTCATACTTTCACATCCTATGTGTAAGTCTTTAATCCATTTTTATTTTATTTTATAATAATTAAGAGATAGGAATCTCATTTCATTCTTCTGCATATGAATATCCAGACATACCAGCATGATTTATTGAAGAGATTGTCCTTTCTCCAATGTATGTTTTTGGTACCTTTGTTGAAAATGAGTTGAATATAAATAAGTAAGATTTATTTCTGAGTTCTCTATTCTGTTATTCTGTTCTATTTGTCTATGTGTCTTTTTTCTTTTTTTTTTTTTTTTTCTAGAGTCATGCTATTTTAGTTACTATAACTTTGTGGTATATTTTGAAGTCAGGTAATGTGATGTCTCCAGCTTTGTTCTTTTTCCTCAAAATTGCTTTGGCTATTTGAGGTCTTTTGTGGTTCCATATAAATTTTAGGATCATTTCATTTTTAAAATTTATGTGAAGAATGTCATTGGTATTTTTGTAGGGATTGCACTGAACCTGTAGATCACTTTGGGTGGTATGGACATCTTAACAATACTAGTTCTTCCAAGACATACAAATTGCCAAAAGCTATATGAAAAAATGCTCAACATCACTAATCATAAAGGAAATGCAAATCAAAACCGTAAAAAGATATATCATCCCAGTTAAAATGTATATTTATTTCCAAACAGACAGAAAATAATTCTTGCAAGGATATGGAGAAAGGAGAGACTAATATACTGTTGGTGGAAATGTAAATTAGTATGGCAACTATGGAAAACAGTATGGCAGTTTCTCAAAAAATTAAAAATAGAACCACCATATAATCTACCCATCCCACTGATGAATATGTATCCAAAAGAAAGGAAATCAGTATACTGAGGCAACACTTGCACTACCATATTTATTGCAGTGCTATTCACAATAGCCAAGATAAGGAAATAACCTAAATGTCCATTGATATATGCATACTTAAGGAAAATATTGTCATACACGATAATATATTATTCAATCATAAAAAAGAATGAAATCCTGTCATTTGCAACAACATGGATGGGACTGGAGGATATTATGTCACATGAAATATGTCTGATACAGAGAGACAAATATCACATATTCTCACTTATATGTGGGAGCTAAAAAAAATTAATCTCATGAATACAGTGAGTAGAATAGTGGTTACCAGAGGCTGGGAAGGGTAGGCGGAAGGAGGAGATGTTAGTTAATCGGTATAAAATTGCAGATAGAATGAATAAGTTATAGTGTTTGGTAGCATAGTAGGATGATTACAGATAACAAGAATTTATAGTATATTTCAAAATAATTAGAAGATTTGTAATGTTCCCTACACAAATCAGTAATAAATGTTTGACGTGGTAGATATCTCTATTAATCAGAAGAGAAAGAAAAAAATGGCAGGGGGTCAACTTTTACTGAATTAAGTGCAAGGCACTGTGATTCTTAACAGATCTCACTCAAAACTCTGTGTTTTAAAATTACAACAGAAGGTATTATTACCCCCCTTTTAGAATACAAGGCAGGAGTTTATTTTTTATTTTTTTATTTTTATTTTTTATTTATTTATTTATTTTTGAGACGGAGTCTCGCTCTGTCTCCCAGGCTGGAGTACAGTGGCCGGATCTCAGCTCACTGCAAGCTCCGCCTCCCGGGTCCACGCCATTCTCCTGCCTCAGCCTCCCGAGTAGCTGGGACTACAGGCGTCCGCCACCTCGCCCGGCTAGATTTTTGTATTTTTTAGTAGAGACGGGGTTTCACCGTGTTAGCCAGGATGGTCTCGATCTCCTGACCTCATGATCCACCCGTCTCGGCCTCCCAAAGTGCTGGGATTACAGGCTTGAGCCACCGCGCCCGGCCAAGGCAGGAGTTTATATAACAAGTTTGAGATATTGGTACTAAAATGAACAGGACCTTAGTTGACTCCAATATTAAATGGGTGCCTTCATACCATATCAAGCTCATGTCTGCTCTGAAATCACATTAAAATTTTCAAGTGAAGTAAGAGCACTTCTTATTTACTATCCCTGTTTTACAAAAGATAGTGATGTTCAGGGTCTGAAGGAGAAGGCCTGCCTGGCCATATGCAGGAATACAAAAGTAAAATTAATGCACATTAAACACACACACACAAACACACACACACAACATCATTTAAAAATATAGGTCACTTTCAAAGGAATGACAATTGTCCTGGACAATAGAATTCTCATCAGCAGCAATGAATAACTGTAGAGACTCTATGATTCATAGTTTCTTATATGAGCCTATCCCACCTTCCTTTAAACATCAACTTCCACCAAAAAAAGCGACCCTAATACACCTTTATTACCTAATGCTCAAAATTAGCTACATGTTATACAAAATTTATAAATAAATAAACATGCAATGATAAATACACAAAGATAAAAGAGAAGGTGCAGTTTTACACCAAATCATATTATTACATTCCATTTTTTGTCCCTCAAATTTGGGGGGCTATATATATGTGTATATGTGTGTCTGTGTATGTTTGTGTGTGTGTGCATGTGTGTGTACATGTGTGCCTAAATTTAGCCACAAGAAGACTGAGGGAAGGGATAATGTGGAGAAACTCCCCCAAATGGAGAATGGGTTCATAGATCAGAACATATTCCATCATGCGGCAGTCTGGTGTGGTAAAATGTAAATGAGACCTCCTATCAAATCTTGATTTGCGACTTGTATTCCTCATTGGCATTAGTCTTCCATTTAAAAAATGGATATAATCATTATCCCAGAGAATTTTCTTTTAAGAATAGAATAGAATGATTTGAATTAAAAATATTTATCAACTGTAAAATTCTATATCTATATCAAAATAATAAGATATTATACATATTTATTAAATGTATGATTATAGATGTAATTCTATAATTGTAAAATAATATAAGAAATACAAATTTATTGTCCATTATTAATTCATTTTTATTTCCCAGTCTGGAAGTTTAAATTATTTTAAACTGTTGTACAAAGATTTTTATCCATTTTTGTGGTGTTGTATAAGACATAATGAAAACACTTACGTTACACACAAAGGTTTTTTTTTTTTTTCTTACTGTAAATTGAATCTTGATCCCATCCAGTGTTTAACTTCTGATCCCAGTTTTGGGATCAAAATTTTGGGATCACTAAAATTTTGATGAGGCTAGCCACAGAAATTAGATAGAACATGCAAAATACAGCATTAGAGCATTTGTTACTCATGACTGAAAATCTAGAACATTGAAGAAACTTAAAGAATATACAACACTACTTTAAACATTAATATATGAATTATATTCTCTAAAAATTATTTGGGAAGGTAATTTGAGGGAATAATACTTGTTTTTCAGATAGTCTCTTTGAGGTTAACAAAGAAAGAGATACTACAGAGTTGATTAAAATATACTTAGAAGACGTGGCCAAGCCTGGATGCCTAGTCACCTATCTCAGGATAAGATCCACATATGAAATAAAACCAGGCAAATGAGATAACAGGCCCATAGTTTCTGAGTCTCATACTAATAATAAAACTAATAGCCATGATTTTCTGAGTGCTGACAGTAAGCCAGGTGTGAGCTAGGCTCTTCAACACTCTTTTAATTTTTCCTCACAACAAACCTAAGAAGTAATATCATGATCTTAATTTTATAAATAAGAAAACTGAAATCAAAAAATGAAATAAATTGTCTGAGATAAAAGAGCTAGTTAGGGTTGTGATTTTAATCTAAGTCTGATGAATCCAAAAACCCTGTTCTTCCACTGTAATATGGTCCTTCTAAAACACCCCTGTGACTAAGAAATTCCAGACCAAATGAGGTACGAACCCACAATCTCTGACTAATGAGACCAGTACTTTATTTATGTTCTTTTGTGATTTCTACTGTGGATGACTTAAAACGGAATACTTTATGAGAAATGATGTCAGCTGTGCAAAGAGCTGCTTTCATGGAATCACCAGGTTTTATTTTGCTTTGTATGACCTACTCAGAAGCTTCCACAATGAAAATTACTTTCTGAAAGCATATGGACTTTTATGTTATCTTTTTCCACTGGTTAAAAATGTTTACAATGAACAATAACTTTCCTTACATTCCAAGTTTGCTCATCTCAAGGAGAAGCTCTGCAGACTTTGTCTGGAGTTGGCTGAGCAAAGGATTATCTTTCCCCTAATACCATATAATACTAAGCATTGGCAGAACACAAAAGAATATGAAATATCATTTGGAATTTGGAGTTGGTAGTAACCACAACTTAACCGGGGATAGCACAGATCACAGATTGTCATAGAAAAAACTAGAATATCAGGAAAGGTATTAATCAGTAATCTAACTATCTGCTCCTTTAATTGTTGCTGAGCATTATGTGATATAAATTGTTATGATGATGGATAAAGAGGACAGAATAGTGTCCAGAGGAAAGAATTTGCAGGTAAAGTATCCATCTAATGATTTTTTATGAGAGTCTCCTGCTACACTCTTGTTAAGACTTGTCGTGAGGTATGACCTGTGATACTGCTAACATCTCCTAAGATTCTGTCAACTAGACCCATCTTTGTTTCTGTATTACTCTAGGGCCCCAGAAAGCTACAAAATAGTCAGTCGAAGAGATTGTGCCTACGAAACTGTCTTGGTACTAGTAACAAATATGATAATCTCAAGGTATCAGTTGTTATTATAGAAAAAGATTTTCACCCAGACACAGAATGTGTCATTTTCTAATTATGAGCAAAATAAAACAATTCAGATTTTATTTTACATCTACAAGTAGCTTTGGAAAGATAATATCATGTGGTATGAAAAGGCTTATATACTTCTCATCAGTCCAAAAAGAAAGGATTGGGGTTTACTATTGATTGATATGATGGGAAAAAATGTAAAATCTTTACCAAGTAACGCTACAGACTCAAGTAAGAACATTTTAGACTCTTGAGTTCCCTTTATGTTAATATTAATTCCAGCCAAGACATTTTAGTGACAATTTTAATTGTTTTACAACTGTCTTGGAAGCTTGTCATATTGCAGCACTTAGAGATGCTACCACAATAGCCTGGCTCAAGAAAACTTCAGCGAAGCCCTAAAATGAAAGCTCACCAGCTGGCAAAGTCACAAATTGATAAAGTACAAGTGAATTGGAAATTCACTAGGTAAATAAAAGATCCAAGCCATTTAAAAAACAATGAAAAACAGGTCACCACTTTTCATGTGTGCCAAGTGAATTCTAAAATGAGACCTAATGATTTTTTTACTAAGGACTTAGTTAAATAAAATCTTTAGATGTTTTTACAGTAACATAGCAAAAATCTATGCCACACACAAAAAAAATTGTACTACAGGCAAAGGCTTAATGCTGTAGGTACCTCTGAAATGCTCCTCAATCAGTCTGAAGGGAAAAGAATATCACCACCAAGTGCTGTCAGACCTAGTTAGAGAGCTGTTTACTACATCCAACAAAACAAGCAGACCATGTCTCGGGGGGTGCGTCATCACGGCTTTCTTAATAGCCTATCCATATTACCTCATGACAACTGTGAGAGCAGCACATCCAGATCCATCCAGCACGCTGGGTCACGGTGAACCTGAATGATCTCATCTCCTAGGTGTACGTCTGACTGTTTCAGCCGTCTGTGCACACAGTCTGGGTCCAGCAATTCATTTGGGTAGATTACACTCTTGATAAAGTTACTGGATAGGGTCTCCACAGCTTAGTATTTTCTCCAAATGGTGTTATTATCCTTCCAATTCAATGATGAGGCTACTGAAAGTCTTCTCTGATGCATTACATCTTAACATTCACCCCTAAAACCTTATATTTTGGCCCAATTAGATGCATGATTATCTCTGAAGTAAATACTGTTGAACTGCACAAAATATTAAAATAAAGATATGATTAGCCCATGACACTGTAGATGTCATTTCAAGCCTAGTTATATAAGCAAGCTTTTTGCATCTACAGATTTAACAGTCGGACTTTCAATCTGAAAGTCCATGAAGGTAATTTGAAATTTTCCAGAGACACACATTTGCATCATATACATTAGAATATGCAGGAATTAGTTTCTTAGCTTATGAATGAGCAAAGCAAATGGATTGGCATTAATATATCCTATTTATTATTTATTTGTCTGTGCATAGATAATTTTGTGGCAGGAGAGGGAATTATACATTCTTGTTTGAATATGGAAATTTGCAGAGGTCTTATGAATATCCCTTGCAAAAATCAGGGATTTACTGGCAGATGGTAGATTACAAGAACTCATAGCAGATATGACTTATTAATTATTTCTGTTCTGATACCATATTCAACCCAAAATTCATCTGTACACAGCCCTCCAGGTAACCACTACCATTCTATCAGAATAGGCATGAGAGATAAAAGTCTGCAGGCTGGCTAGGTAGTGTGGCTCATGCCTGTAATCCCAATACTTTGGGAGAACCTGTCTCTAACAAAAAAAAAAAAAAAAAAGAAAAGAAAAAAAATATGTGTCATCCCCTGTCTACTATGTATAAAGCAGCACACACTGGATCTCATTTATTTTTATTTTGTTGTTACCATTTTAGTCTTCCATAATATAAATATTGTTAATAAAATGACAAGGTTAATTGCAGTAGAAGAAAGCTAGTACATTTGGGAAGAAGGAGGAATAAAATTATTTCCAACTACAAAGGATTTAGATACCTTCTCCATTAGCATATTAGCTTTAAAAACATATTTGAAACTTTAAATGTGAAATAAAATGTTAAATGTCTACAATCTGTACAATACCCTAGCACCTAAGTGTCCATAACTTCACTTCAAATTAAACATTCAGTTTAACAACATAGTTTTACTTGCTAAACTTCTTGCATGATTGCACCAGTTAGTACAGGGCACTGGGAAATAACTATTAATTCTCTTCCAAAACATACAAAATTAGCCTTATTTCCGCTTTTAATGTGATTTCTAGACACTTATTAATAAGTATCATAGATTCAATGTAGAATTGTTTAAACAACGTGCAGAATTATGGTTGAGTCACTTCATGTAAGGTAGTCATAGCTAGTTAAGCATTTGTACACAGAGTATTGAGTATTTCACCTAACTCAACCTAGGGATGTTCTCTAGGGCTTAGTCTAGACTGCTATGACTCTTTTTGACCCTAACCTTTTAAGCAAACTGAGACATTCAAGTCAATGTGAAGGACAACAGGCGGAAAACTACTTGCTGGTTTTGGGGTCCCCCAAGAGAGGAAACAGAGTGAACACACACTGGTTGATAGGTTTCCAAAAAACTAAGTTGAACCAAAAATCTGCCTTAAAAGCATTATTAGGGAAAATATTACATGTAGTCCACCTTTTCTTAGAGTCAGAACTTTTTAAAAAACTATGTTCTATTGAAGTGACTCTTTTTGTTTGAGACGGGTCTCGCTCTGTCGCCCAGGCTGGAGTGCAGTGGCGGGATCTCGGCTCACTGCAAGCTCCGCCTCCCAAGTTCACAGCATTCTCCTGCCTCAGCCTCCCAAGTCGCTGGGACTACAGGCGCCCGCCACCATGCCCGGCTACATTTTGTATTTTTAGTACAGACGGGGTTTCACCGTGTTAGCCGGGATGGTCTCCATCTCCTCACCTGTGATCCGCCCGCCTCGGCCTCCCAAAGTGCTGGGATTACAGGTGTGAGTCACTGCGCCTGGCCTGAAGTGATTTTTAAAGTATGTCATGTCTCACTGTTATTTTATAACATAGCAGGCGAGAGGGATTTTTCAGCAAAAATATCAGGTTTATAATTAGAATTCCCAAGATATGAAGTTTACCTTGCCTAAAGATATGGGTAGCTTGTCAAAAATTTGAAATCGGTAATACACCAGAAAATTAGTTGATAATATGAAAGATCCAGTGTAGATTTGGTATATTAGATAAATTTGCATTGAATCTTTCATATTATCAATTAATTTTCCACTACTTTTTTTTCTTTTCACTTTTCTAATAAACTAATAAATTATTTTGAACAGTGTACTGTAACATGTGGAAGGCAAAGCTTCTGAGATTGGATAATTTGTTTAGATAAGAGATTGAATTTTGGCCCCAATAGCCTTTAAAATTATATGGACATATTTATGATAGCCTTAGTATCACCAATGAGATATGAGTCAATGGCTTACATCTTGAGATGTATTAATACTTCAGCACAACCATTTATCTTTCTGATATTTCCAGCATCTAGAGCATTGTTGCACCTCTCCCAAGTAAACTGATTAATTCCCTTTTCAGTTATGGGATCAAGTCTATATTTAAAATAATATATTTTAATAATTTTATGATTAACATTAAATAGAAAGCTTAAATATTATAAAAACATATACATATACAACCAAAATTTGTAGAGAGTCATCCTTATTTGTTGGATTTCTAATAAAACATAACATTGTGATTGCTTATTTTTATCAAAAAAAAAACTATTCCTGTGGGTATAAATATTTTATTACCTCCACATTTTCTTTTATTTCACAGAAGTATTTATAAGAATTGTAAAGTTTTAGAAAAGAGCTTCAATATCTGACATATACAAAATATAATGACATATTTAGATAAAATATGAATAAAAAGGGATTTAAACTGTATGATGAGGAAATTAGGTCAGTTGAAAATTTTCTTTCAATCTCAGGGTGAAAATCTCATTTATTCAGGATTTTTATTTCAGAATTCATGATAATTGAGGCAATAACTAATTGAAGTTTACTTTTATATAATCTCTGAAAAGTTTCACTCTTAAACATTTCCCTTCACGACTTTTTATCCCTTAATAAGAGTGTACTTTTTTTGAATGAGCAGCGAAAGTTCCCTGGAATTATAATTTATGTTTAAACACATTAAATAGATAATAAAAGAGCTCTTAATTTGCCCATAATGAATGTATTTCACCAGTTACCTACTTCTCACTTGGTTTATTCTACAAATGGGTTATGGTCCTTAGTCAGAAAGAGGGATAGACTCCTACTGCTTATTATGGATCTGCTACATGTGTGCTTAGAATATGTTCTTAATCATTTGTACAAAAATAGTTATTGAGAGCTACCCTTTTGAACATTACTATGTTAGGCTTTAGGGAACCCAGGAATAAACAAAATAAAATCTCTGACTCAAAGCTACTTTTCTATTCATAAATCAATGCAATAGATATGTTATATTGTTTGAAGATAAAACAGCCATTTCAGTAATAAAGAGCTCCAGCGAAATACATAGAAGTATAGCTAATCCAAATGCGGGCTGGTGGTCAGGAAACCTAATACCACAGTGATAAAAGGACCTCCTAGTAGGAGTTTAAGAATGCACAGTGGTCATTTGTTGTCCCACGACTATACTCTTTTTTTCTTAATAAAGGATATATTTTACATACTCTAGACTAAACTACATGTATGCAAATTCCATCTGTGCCACTTTGTGCCTATGTGGTCTTAGGTACTCTACTAACTTCTTTGTGTCTCAATTTTCTCACATGTAAAATGGAATTCAGTCAGTAATATCCTCACTAGTTTGTGGAAATTAATGAGATACTACAAATTCTAAGTAAAACATTGAGAATAATTTTTGAAACATGGCAAATGCTCAATAAATATTAGCTGTTATTATCATCATTGTCATTGTGGAGTGTTACGAAAATATTTCTGTGTTTTAGCCATAGACTGGCTAAATAATTTATGCCAAAAACTTGAGATCCCGGGCTATGAGCAAGTCTTTGGAAGTAAATTTACAACTATCTAGATAGAGAATTCAAAAGAAATTTACCTAACTCAGAGTGGTATGTGTTTCCATTTCAAGAGAAACTGAGACTCATGACCTTGGAGACATCTCTAAAAGTCACAAAAGTCATAAAATCCAGGGAAAATGGGATTTTCCTGTCCTTTGAGGGGATTTTCATTCCAAAGGTTAGAGTAAGATTGAATTTTCGTTTTCTTTCCACCCCCAAGGAATAGAAATTCTTCTCCCTCTTTTTGGGATTTGTGGTGAAAGCAGCCACCATTCTCTGTAGTGTACAAGTAGGTATAATCTATTTTCTTTCTTCCTCACACTTATGGATGGAAGTGTGAGGCCACTCACAATAAGAGATTTTACCACCTGGCTTGCACGGTGTGCTCCAGCAGTAAACACTGGGGTTGAGGGGATCAACATAGCTGTTAATATGTAAATATTAATGATTAACTTGTCCCTGATCCAGTGCAAGTTAAGGATAAAGTTAATACAGATGATTATTCGAAACCCAGCAATTATCACCATCATCACCATCATTATTTCCAAGACTCAGACTAGCTAGACTCTAGCAGGTAGATACACAAAAATTGTTTCTCTTCTTCCTGGGTACAGGGCTAGACTATATTTTCTAATCTTTGTTGCATATCATTAGAGCTATCGGACTGAATTTTGGCCAATAGGAATGAGGGCAAAGGGAATGTCACCTCCAGTACCTTAAAACCTATACTTCTATTCTCTGCATATTTTCTCTTACTTCATCTGCTGGCTGGATGCAGAAAATCCATCAAGAGATTTTGAAATCTGAGATGTTAATGGAGTCACTAGATAGAAGGAGCAGTACCCTAACCCATCCCTATGAATTATCGATATTCTTAGATGAAGGAAATAAACAGCTTTGTTTATTTAAAACACATGTAAATGTTTTTGTTTGCAAATTAAAGACATATTAGTGATTTTACTTGCAACTCTCCATGGAAGCTGGCCTTGATATTTACCGTTCAGTCAAATGCTCCTACAATGTGATCTTGCATTGCCTGATGCTTACTCTACCTTTGAGATTATGTGAAGAAGGGCTACACACTTCCCTTCATAATGATCTGCTTGCCACTGCCAGTGGCTGAGTTGCTGTGACATTTCTATCTCTTAGGCTTTTTTCTCAGTCAATGGCTATCT
This sequence comes from Theropithecus gelada, assembly GCF_003255815.1. NCBI lineage: Eukaryota > Metazoa > Chordata > Mammalia > Primates > Cercopithecidae > Theropithecus > Theropithecus gelada. Next base: position 50,455,190 of record NC_037672.1, read on the forward strand.
CAAATAACAAGCAAGGTGAGGAGCTATTTCTCATCATAGGAAAGTTATTATATTCAGGTGTAAAATAATCTAGTAATCAAGTGAACAACAGAATTTTATAAACTGGAATAACTGTAGTTTTTACAAAGTTAAAAATACTCATGGAGGAAAGGGTAGTTCTTGAAGTAGAATTCAATTTTAAGGCCACAGACATTTGAGCAAGATTTACTCTCTGGTATAGTGAAATTAGAAATTCTACGTTGGTTTTAAAGATAGAGTCACCTCTAAGGTAGCAGAAATAAGTCACCATTTGTCTCCCAAGAACTTCTGATCATTCCTGGAGCCTGGCAGCCAATCAAATATGCTACTCTAAATATTCATCTCTAAATATTCATCTTTGTATCTGTTATTTCATTTCCCTACCTTGGAGGGCCAGGTATATCACAGCTTTATAGTCTTGTTATCCTGTGTTACTTGACAGTCTTCACATACCTGAAATTACTTTCCTCTGTCCTCTTGCTAGGTGGTAGGATGCTGGCTTAGGAGTCAAACAATTTTATTTGTATCCATCTGCTCTCAGAAACACTTATGCATGCATATACACATGTATCTATGCATGTATGCAAACATACACATACACACACACATTCCTAGTATGCGTATTCCTAATATTTCAATAATAATTATGCTCTATAACCTCTTAAGCCTCCATTTCATACAACATTCAACAAATAACTAAATAATAAAAATGAACGCAATTCTAACAGTTCATTCTCCCCAAGTGCTTCTATTTCACTACAGAATTTCTGTTTTTTAAAAAAGACTTTGTAAACAAATTGTTTTAAGTCACATTTTATGTACGGAATTTTTCAATTATTTAAAATTGATTTTTAATATAAAAGAAACATTATATATTGTGTCCCATACGAACTCTTAGGGGAAGAAAACCCATAAGTTTCATTATCATAATATTTTGTTCCTACATTTGTTCAACAAATATTTATGATAACCTAAAGGATTCATCGAAAATAGAGAGAGGAGGTCATATATTTTTAAAATGCCACTATCACTGCGAGAAAGATCTCAAAACAAATTCAGTTAAGTTACAGGATACAAAATCATTGTACAAAAGTCAATAGCATTTCTATATGTCAACGGTGAACAATCAGAAAAATAAAAAACAATTCCAGTTACAATAGTTATAAAAATGACTAGAAATAAATTTAAGCAAATAAGTGCAAGATCTAAACAATAAAACTCTAAAGCACTGATGAAAGAAATTGAAGAGGACAAAAAATTGAAATATATTCCATGTTCATGAGCTAAACGACTTAATATTGCCCATGCAACCCAAAGTGATCTACAGATTCAATGCAACTCTTATCAAAATACCAATGACATTCTTCACAGAAAAAGAAAAATAATTGTAAAATTTGTATGGAACTACAAAAGACCCACATAGCCAAATCAATCCTGAGCAAAAAGAACAAAACCAGAGGCATCACACTACCTGACTTCAAAATATACTACAAAGCTATAGTTCCCAAAACAGCATGCATGGTACTGTATAAAGATAGACATAGACCAATGGAACAGAAGAGAGAACCGAGAAAGAAATCCACATATTTACAGCCAAGTCATTTTCAACAAAGGAATCAAGAACATACATTGCTCTTGTATGGGGGGAGACGACATTGGTGAAGAGTCTCTTTAATAAGTGGTGCTGGTAACATTAGATATCCATGTGCAGAAAGAGGAAAGTAGACCCCTATCTCTCTATATATACAAAAACAAACTCAAGATAGATTAAACACTTAGACATAAGACTCAAAACTATACAACTTCTAAAAGAAAAAATTGGAGAACCACTTCAGAGCATTGGTCCAGGCAAAGATTTCTTGAGAAAGACCTCAAAAGTATGGCTACTACAGCAAAATCATGGCATCCTAGAATGTATATAACTATATAAAGTCATTACTGCATTGTATACTTAAATATTCATTGAAAGTAACAGATCAGTTCAGAGTCTGACATCATATATCATACACTTGTATCTAATATAATCTCATATCAAATTTCAGTTTAGCTATTTTCAAAAAACTTATGAATTAATGTCTTCCCATTATTTAATGTCAGTACATTTTAGTTGATAAAACTTGCCTACAGAATAAATTATACTTTTTGATTGGAAGAGAGGTAAAAAGTAATCAATGATTATTTTAAAATTAACATGTCAAATATTGTAATACAAAAAATCTCAGATAAAACAATTACTTCATTTTATGTTTATGTTTCGACAGGGTCTCACTCTATTCCCCAAGATTGAGTGCAGTGGCACAATCACAGCTCATTTCAGTCTCGACCTCCTGGTCTCAAGCAATCCTCCAGCTTCACCCTTCCAAGTAGCCGACACTAAAGGCATGCACCACCACACATGACTAATATTTTTTTATTTTTTTGTAGAGATGAGGTTTTGCTATGTTGCCCAGGCTGATCTCAAATTCCTGGCTCAAGTAATCTCCTGCCTTGGCCTTCCAAAGTGCAGAGATTACAGTCATGAGCCACCAAACCTGGCCAATTAAAATTTTAAAGAAAACGTCTTTTGGATTGAAACAAAACAAAAACAGGAGTTGAAGATATTCTTGAACTAGGATAATGAAGTTAGAAAAAAATGTACAATGTTAAAACATATATTTTCAGGCAGAATAAACTATGGTACTGATTAAATATATGTGTACAATTTACTCATGTTCTTTACAGTAAACTAGAAAAATAATATGAATATCAGTTGATATTTAGATGCAGTGGGATGAAAATGGGAGATGTGTAGCCACTCTTTAGGTAAAGGTAAATTTGGGAAACTGCAAATATCAGATAAAGAAAAAAATATTAAAACACATGGACTGTATCCTCCTTTCAATGCTGTGCACATAGTAGTTAATCAATAAATACTTCCTGAATTAAATAATTAAATAATTCTTATTTTAATGTTAGCATAGGGATTATGATACAGATATATGACAGGAAAGAATTATTCAGGCCAACAAATAATTAAATTAATAAAATGGCATTTTTATAAAGTAAATGGATAGCAATGGAAAATTTAATTTATCCAGATTGGCAAACAAGATAACATTTATCAGGTGTAATAAAAATGTCAGTATTAGTATTTTAGTGGGTCCGGTTCCTGAACAACTTAGGTATATTCCTGAAACAACAAAGGTAAATAATATTAGAGCTACAGTTTATAAATACAGAAAGTATGAGTGGTGACTTGCACCTGGTAACTTGGAATTGTTTGACGTGAGATAAGTAAAATGTAGAAATACTACTTGAAGTGGTATTTTTTAAAATTATATTTTCAGAATGACTCCCTCAATACATGAAAAAACTTAAAAAAGGAGAATAGAATGACAAATATTGCTTTCAAGTTGAATAATAAATACAGTTAGAAAGTACATAGCAAGCATTTAAGTACACTAAAAGATACAGTTGGCAATATTACTCTAGCCATTTCTCCTTTGAAATTTCCCTTTTCTGTTCCATCCATCTACGTGTTTTTCTTTTACATTTATTCATTTAACCTTTGCAAGGGACTGAGAATTTGAGTACCTCCAAAATTTAGATGTTGAAACCCTAGCCCCTGTGTGATAGTATTCGGAAATGAAACATTCGGGAGGTAATTAGGTCATGAGGGGCAGAGACCTCAAGAAAGGGATTACTATCCTTATGAAATGAGGCCTGAGAAGTAGTTATCTGTCTTTTCACCATGCAAGGACACAAGATGAGGTCAGCAATCTGCAACCCACAAGAGAACCCTTTCCAGGAACTGACCATGCTGGAACTCAGACTTTTCACCTCCAGAACTGGGAGAAATCAATTTCTCACAGGTTTATAAGACACCCAGCTCATAAAATTCTATGGTAGCAGCCCAAACTGACTAAGATAATCATGATTCAGATTCTCATTATCTTAGGTCAGAATTACAGAAATGACTTTTCCAGTTTACCTCCTTGTCTCTGAATTCCCCTTCACTATGCATTCCGAATAATGTTTGCAGACAAATTTTCCCTTGACTTTAAAGATCTCAATAATGTGAGCCACTCCTGTGCATATACAACTTTCCCCCCTTCCTCCACATACACACATCTTTACTCTGATCAAATTCCTGTTTAATAACCTAATATTCGATCCAATCCAATTGCTTCCAAATATTTGTTCTGCAATTATATTTCAGACATAGTACTGGGAGTCTGAACTCCAAAGAAAAGGCATAATCACGCCTCCAGTCTGGTTGGGGGCATCTTAGTCCATCCAGGGTGCTTTAACAAATTCCTTAGACTGGGTAATTTATGAACAATAGAAATCTATTTTTCATAATTCTGGAGGGTGGGAAGTGCAAGAAGGAGGTTCTAGTATATACGGTGTCTAACAAGGCCTGGCTCTCTGCTTCCCAGATGGTGCCTTGTTGCTGCGTTCTCACATGTCAGAAGAAGAAAGAACACTCCCTTCAATCTCTTTCATAAGGGCACCAATCCCAATCCTATTCCTGATGCTAGGGCCCTCATGATTTATCACTTTCCAAAAGACCCACCTGTTAATGCTATCATATTGTATACTGAGTTCCAAAAATATGAATTTTTGAGAGAAAACAATATTCAGACCATAGCAAGGAGAAAAATAAGTGACGACAGCACAGTACATACCCTGACAGAATTAGGGGACACCTAATTCAGTTTTCCATAAGTCAGATCCCAGGACAGGTGACACAGGAACTTTCTATTACCTCCACTCATTGTGTTATTTTCACTTGGAATGTTTTCCCACTTTCCCTCCACAAAATTTTGTTATACTCAAATATTTTGTGAGTAACCTAGATATATTTGCTGCCTTTTACATACAAAACACGATCCAGCAATTACATTTTACTTTTTTTAAAAGTTGGAAAAAATAGAAATCACTTGCAAATAGTCTCCTTAAAATTAGAATTTAAACAAATAAAGAAATTCAGAAAATTACTATTCCAACTGAAACTGCCACTGGTGACAAATATAACTGTGAACATTTCAAAATCAAGATGCTAAGAGGGTTAGAACAAGGGAATTTTCTGTGTCTGCCATGGCTAAGATTTCGTGAGCTTCTCAGGGAGTAGATTTTGAAATTAACACCAGACGGAACACCTTAATTAGATGTTGTTAGTTGACACATATATAAATATACTTAGATGGACTGTTTAATAAACTGTTACAGTGCCAACTTAGTAATTTACAATTAATAGCTTTCTTTTAAAAAATTAAATAAGAACCTGAGTTAAAAAGCTGTTTCGGACACTATAATAGGCTGAATAATGTCCCCTCAAAATATTCAGAACTTAATCCCTAACACCTGTAAATGTTAACTTTTTGGCAAAAGGAAGTTTGCCCAGAAGATTAGATTAAGTTAAAGATCTGGAGATGGGGAGATTATCCTGGATTATCCAGGTGGGTCCTAAATGTAATCCATGGGTGTCCTTATAAGTAGAAGGTAGAGGGAAATTTGACCACAGAGGCAGAAAACAATGTGACTACTAAAAAAAATGAGATACTGCTGGCTTTAAAGATGGGGGAAGGGGTCATGAGCACAAAATGCAAAGAATGCGGACCTAGAAGCTGGAGAAGTCAAGGGAACTGATTCTCTCCTCAGAGCCTTTGTAGGGAAACCAGCCCTGCAGTCATACTGATTTTTCCCCAGTGAAACTGATTTCTGACTTCTGATTTCCAGAACAGTAAGAGAATAAACGTGTATTGTTTTAAGCCAGAAAGTTTGTGACAATGTTTTACAGCAGCCATAGAAAACCAATACAAACACTATTAAAAATAGTTCCATATTCTTGATTACCTCTGAACATTAAACCATGTATATTAAAGCTTTGGAGCTCATATATGTCAGGTTAAGAAGTATTTAATATAGAATGCTGTTCTAGTGATATTTATTCCTATTGACATCTGTGAGACACACTCTCACAGATGTTCCTATTGACATCTGTGAGAGGTATGTAAACATACCTCTTTATAATACTAGACACAAAGAACATGCTCATTAATTATTTGATTTTTTTTTCTTCCATTCACACATCCACTTGTTTATCCAGGAGTTATTCCTTTCATAAATGACATATCACCAGATGAAAATATATGATATAATGATAAAGCCACATATATTTTCCTTCATATAATTTCTTCAGTTTCTTCCAAGCCTAGTATAGACTCACCTCACTATGCTAGAAAATCAGCCATAGATTCAGCCAAGATATATAACACCTGCCAGATATGCTTGGGTTCTTGGGAGGATATTGCTGAGCAGGTAGGTAAAGGTGAAGTAGTGACTGCAATTTATTGGGAATAGATAGAAAACTCAGTACACATCATTGATTTTATATGCTCCAAAGGCGTAGGTTTAAAAGTCAGTATGCCTGGCAAGGGAGAGGTGGCAAGACATTTAAATGGATGTAAAATTTTCTTTAGGAGAAAAGAAGTGCTCTGGGAAAAGTAAACATTTGTAACAGAGAAATAAAAAAGGGCCATTCAATTTCACAGGAAGCAGTCTTGAGAGACCCTCAGTGGCCTGAGATACAAATGACCTGGCTGACAGGAGAATTCAAAATACAATGGAGCAAAACAAATCACCTATAAAATGAACACGGTGACTTTCTCAAGTAGACAGTGCCATAAGGTTGATTGACTTGTTTCTGCCTTTCCTAATTTGCGGAACACTAATTTTACCAGGAAAAGACATAAAACTCTAAATGCTAGAAAGTATAAGGAATGTTATTTACAAAATTTACAGAATCACCATGAAATATTACCAAACAAAACTCTAAATGATCAAATGATAACGTAGAAATCATAACCTATAGTGGGCTCAAATCCCTTACTTTGCTAGTTAAATAAATTAGACAGTATGAAACCCAGTGAAGTGACAGGTAAGAAAATGAGGTAACTTCATTTAAAAGCGAGTGACACAAATATTTCTCAAAATATACAGTACATTTGATATGTGAAGGCTTGAGGATTATTTGAACAATGAAATCTTTACTGCCATTCAGCAACAGTTACCAAGGGTTAGCGATCTTATTTTCCATAACTAAGGACAATGTAAGGCAGAGATTTCATTTGTAGGAAAATGAGCTAGAACATATCTTATTAGGAATGCTCTTCAGCTTGAACTGCAACCAAAGAGTTCAACAGTGCTTGTCAAGAACAAAGTGAGGTCTCCAGTCTTTATTAGCCTTAAAGGTCAAACACTGAACTTACTGTGACTAAGAAATGAAGGAATTCATTCAGTCGTTTTAAGATGTATGAATTTCACTTTCCATCTTTAGCTTCTATAGTATCTCAGCACATTTGGAAGACAACGTGCAGTTATTTACCCTTTTCTGTTATCACTTTGGCTGTATCATTTCTGGAAATGTTCTCAAAGGAGTGACAAAGACATCATTTAGATTTGCTTGACATATGTTTTGCCAGTCAACACCAATATGAGTGTTTTTCAGTATTTCTGGTACTCTACAAATGACAAGTAGTGTACCCATAGTGTACCCAATACAAATTAGCCTTATTAAGGCAAAATCACATAAAAGGCAACGCTTACCTGCCATTGCCTCTGACTCTTACAGTCATGTGAAGTCCATGAAGTTCAGAAAACTTTGTAAAATGTTTTCAAAAGGCTTGAGTTACAAGTTGAAATTATTTCACAGGTTAGGTTCCTGGGATCTGTGAGAAGATGATGATATGCTCTACTTGAAAGGATTTAAATTTAACTTTAATTGTGCTGGCAAAAGAGAGGATGTCTATGTGTCAATTTTTCCCTATGACTATGGATTGTCATTTCTGAGACTCCTGCCATAGAAGTTACTTTCCAGGATTTGTTGAAAACATCTAAGCCTACACTTCATAATGAGATATAAATACTTACCATCCATACATCATAGTGTATATAGAGTGTCTTCTGATACAAACCCTTAAAAATGAAATGGAGATAAGTCTTCAGGAACAAAACTAAGACATTGTTGACCCAATCCAGAGTATGTTTTTTGGATCACATTGGGCCAGCTAAACCCAGGCTAATCAGAAATGTCTACTTCTTGATAATAGTAATGCTTATTACTAATACTTCATATGAAACCGGAACTTTGCATTTTTACTCAAATTACTACTGAAGTTTTATCTTTAAATTCTACAATATTTTATTCTGCAGTATCTAATCTGCTATTAATTCCACCCAAGTATTTTTTATCTCAAACATTGTATTTTTCAGCTTTAGAAATTAAATTTGGGTGTATTTTGCATGTTACATGCAAAATTTTTCAACATGCTCATGATTTCCTCTTTCTTTTTGGTTATTTGGAGAATACAGTGGCTCTTTTAATGCCCTTGTTTGCTTATTCTATTATTTGTCATTTCTGGATGTTTCTACTGATTGGTTACTTTTATTGTTCCTGGTCTTCTACTTCTTTGAATGTTCAACAATTTTTTATTGAAGTGTTTCTGGGTGCTGGACTTTCTTTAAGAGAGTAATCCTTTAAATATTTTTCAAATTTACTTTGGTTTGCAACTAAACTACTTGGAAATAGTATGATTCTTTTAAAACAAGCTTTTAAACTTCATTAGGCCCATAGCAGCCTTAACTTCTAGTTCTAATTTGGTCCCATGCCATAGTCTTAATGTTTGAAGCCCTTAAATTTTCATATGTTGAAATTATAACCCTCAAGGTAATGGTATCAGGAGGTGGGACGTTTTGGAAGGTGATTAATTAGGTCATGAGCATAAGGCCTCATGAATGGGATTTTTGGTTTTATAAAATAAGCCCAAGCAAGCTGGGGTTCCCCTTTTCTTCTATGTGAGGATACAGCTCAAAGGTACCATCTTTGAACTGGAAAACTCACATTCACCAGGCACTGAATCTGCCAGTGCTTTGATCTTGGCTTCCCAGCCTCCAGAAATGTGAGAAACAAATTCTGTTGTTCATAGGTCACTCAGTCTATTGTATTTTTATAGCATCCCTAACAGATTAAGAAATGACCCTTTTGCCTGATGTTTCATGTATTACAACTTTTTTTCCATCCTAGCTTTCCAGATTGTGAATTACTCCTAGTCCTGACTGAGCTCTGATAATTGTGCCACCCATTTCTTTCCAATGACAATTTTTTTTAGCATGGAGTAGTTTCTCACAGAAATGCTGATTAGTACTGAACTGAAGACTGGAGTGAAGCCTTCTGCACACCTCTGAGCTCTCTTGTGCAATTCTCTCATCTCACATGCACTGCCTCATCAATTCTAGCCACCTTAACTAACTCCCCAAATACTCTGTCTCCTCAGTGCAGGAGATAACTGAGCTCTGTTTAGGTTCCTTCTCTCTGAACCTCAGCCTGGAAACTCTGCAGACAGCAAGCCAGGACAACTGTAGGGCCCATCTCATTTGTTTCTCCTCACTCCAAGGTTACTATACTGTGACACCCATAGCCCGATGTTTGAAAGCCGTTGTTTTACATATTGTATCAAGATTTTTAGTTGTTTAGGGCTACAGAGTAAATTTGGAAGGCATGATTCCAAGGTTTTATAGTTGGTAAAGGAAAGTACTTCCTGAGGTTTTATAATCAGATGTCTGATTAAGTCATGTTTGTTTTGATGTTTTTTTTTTTTTTTTTCCCATGAATAAATAATTCTCTGGTCTGTGTTTCTAAACAATGCTTTCTAAGAAATTCATTATTGTCGGTATGTGAGGAGGAAATGATAGGACGTTTTGAGTCGAAGAGTCTCTCCCCAGTAGGCCTGGGAAGTAAGACAATTCTCTTGCACAGCATGACCACCCATCCTGTATAAAAACATTAAACAATTTCCAGCCACTGTGATGGTTTGTTTCAGCATGTAACTTGCCCTGTGTAATACCCAGTTCATAGCAATGTAGCAAATAAATAAATCACATATGCAGATTAGAACGTGGTTACTCAGTCTGAGAAGAACAAAACATAAAACAAAATAAAAAATAACTCATGCTCTCTAAATGTAACACTGCCATATTGAAACTACTTTCAATTCAACTCCTCAAAATGAGAAAGATTTGAGAACATTAAAAAGTGATATACTTTATTCAGCTTTATTCAGTCAACAATGACCAATTCTATCTTTTTCCAAAAAGGCAGATGAATCTTTTCAAGAATTCATAAAATTTCAACCAACTTAAAATTTTAATTACTTTTTAGTCCCTAAATACAAAATAATTAACTAAAAATAATTAATCTAAATAAATAATTTTAAGCATATTAGGGACTGAAAAGTGGCTAAAATTTCATAGTATAATAATCTTGGAGTGAGGAGAACCAAACGAGGTCCACCCTACAATTGCCCTGGCTTGCTGTCTGCGGAATTTCCAGGCCGAAGTTCAGAGAGAAGGAACCTAAACAGAGCTCAGTTATCTTCCTGTGTTGTTACAAACTTGTAATCATTTTTAATTTTTATTTTACTTGAGAGAAAGGTTTCTACTGAGAACCAAAAAAAAAAAAAAAAGACACAATTTAAAATGTCTAAATGTCTTATGATGCCAAATGATTCATATTCATTTGGATTTCATATATCAAACTTTTAACTTCAAAATTAGGTGTCAACTTGGGACTCTCAATTACCACCACTTTTCTCATTTTTTTTTACTCAATGTAATCTTTATCATAGACCAACCCTAATTAGTGGACCAATGTTTTGAAAACTACTACCATATCTGCTTCAGGAGCATAGAAGAGGGAGTAACTCATTCTATGGTGAGAGAAGCTTCCCAGGAGAGTAACTATCTATCTCTCTGGCATCAGGAATAATTTACATAAAGCAAATCACCTTGACTTCTCAGGGGTTTTGTATTTGTTTTTCTCTTTCTGAACGCTTTCTACAGGTTTCTACATGGCCCACTCCCTTCCATCTTACAAGTCTCTACATGTATGTGACATTAGTAGTGAGTCCCTGATCATCCCATGTAAAACAATAAACCATACCTACCCACTACCCCATCGCTATTCTTATTCCCTCTTATTTTTTTATAACTCTTTTCACTGCCTATAATTCTGTATATTCACTTTTAATTCCTTTGTTGTCTCTCTCTCCCTACTAGAATGCAAGTTCTGCAAGGGCAGTAACTTCATACATTTTTTTCCCTGTTGTATTACCTGTTCCTACAATGATACATAAACATTGTTGAATGAATAAATTAATTAAGCACACAAGATTAATTAATCTTGGCACATAATATATGGCACATCATAAATGTTCAGTAAAATTGTGAATAACTTTTTATCATCATCATGATTATTATTAGCTTTATTTTATTATGGTAAAATACCAAATAATTCCTGAATTTTTGCATGGATACATGGAAATCTGATAAAAATATAGAAACACTCTTAACACTCAAGGAACTCTATCTAAGACCACACACTGAATGAGTTAGGATTATTTCCAATAACACCTGCAGGTAACATTACCTGTCCAAATATGTAATTGGTTGTTTTTGATAAATATGTTTTAAGCAATTTGAACTATTATTTAAGTAATTTGATGGTTTGTTGAGCTAAGATATTTTATTGAATGAAATTTCCTGAGCTACAGAATCAAGCTTTATATATTGAAAAATGAACAGGAGAATTTATAGAAAGTGTGAAGAATAATGTGTGTGTGCTAAAATTTAAATTTATAGAAAAGCAAGAACAGAGAAATTAGTCTGTCAAATAGAAATATTTGAAAATTTGAAAGACAAACATTAATATAAGTTGATAATACTAAAAGGAAAGGTAGAGCATTAATACAAAATGAGACCTATTAATTTGGACCAGAATGTAGAAAATGATCCAATTTCAATTCATGCTTTTATCCTCATGTAAATCATTGCCTTATGAAGTGGCAACTTGCCTATGTAAAACTTTGCTAAATTACATTACTCATCTCTTACACTGAAAGTAATATGATACACTCACATAAACATCTAAAATAAAGCAAATAAAACATAATATACACTTAAAAGGCACCAGTTTTTATGGACCACTCTTTATGAGACAATAGGAGAAAAAGTTAAAGACACAAGCATGCTGTCAAAAGGCTCAAAATCTGAAAGATTCACACATGTACACAAATAAGTATATTTCACTATGATAAGTACTGTATTACTGTACTTTCTAGACTTTAAATGTCATGGGTCATTGCAATTTTAATTTCAAAAAAATTAAACAAAAACGGGGCTGTCAACATGCTAACATTACTGCATAAAGCATATACTATTAGAACATCAATCATAGTAGAAAAACAGCATCATCATTAAGTAAAATATCTTATTAAATTTATTTAACTTCATGGAAAACTATTTTTTCTGTCCTTATTTTTTAAATAATTCAAATTTCAGTAGAGACTGACACATCATTGTTTTCAGCAACATTGCTATAATAGTAGTGTGATAGGTACATGGAGAGGGAAGTGATTTGTTCAATTCTGGGAGCAGTTCCACAGGAGGGAGACATTTGAAACACCAATCAAGATGAGGAATAAAGGAGAAATAGCAGGTTTGGGGGGAGTGTAAGATAGTAAGTGACAAAGCCAACACGATAAAGGGTGACAGGACAAGGAACAAAAGACAAGGAGCACTAGTCATTGACAGAAGAAAAGGGGAGAATCAACTATAACGAGTAAAAGGAGAGAAAAGGCACTATGTTCCATGACAAGAAGCAGACAACCTCTGGCACTGCAATATTATGTGTAACCTTAAAAGTCATTGACTTCTTAACACTCTGTAACTCTCTCTTTGGAGCCTAAGAGATTTCCCTAGCAAGCTTAAGATATCTAAACTCAGGAAAATGAATGGAAGTTAGGAAGAGCTGAGAAAGCCCTTGATGTCACATGTCAAGCATTGGTTGACACCCCATGTCCCTGTGCTAAAACCACACCAAGTGATGTGGTCCAGCTACCCTTAACTTAGGGAAAGGAGACATTTAGTTCCTATAACGCTCCATCTCCATTCTCAGTTTTAACTACAAATCAAGAAAAAAGACTCGAATTCAAGAAGAAATTCTATATATTTCCAACTATGTTTTATAATACCTGCTATAGACATTATAACCACAAAGCTGAAATAGCCTAAATATCTAATAAGAAAATATTTTATACAGATATTCATCATAAAAGTAAAATTATATTGTCAAATATTTTACAGAATATAAAAAATATTTAAAACATAATATAAAGTAAAAAGGATGCAGGACTATTATATATATAAAATATATATTTGTATAAGACATTCATCACATATATATTACACATTCATTACTACATAAAAAGATGCACACACACTCACACACACACACACACACACCCCCCACAAAGCATAGAAAGAAAAAGAGCAGAATATCAGTTGTTATGTATTCATCTGGGGTTATACACTTTTAAAAATATCTTTTTAAAATTTATTGAATTTTTAAAGTTTCTATAATGAATATGCATAATATTTGTAACAGGAAAACAATATAGTATTTCTAGTGCACACTCTGCCAATATGTAAATCTTCAGACATGTGAATGGTTAATTCTCACTGTAGAGAAAACTTGGTAGTTCAAAATGTCTAAAGCAATGACCTTTTACTTAATTTATGAGTAAATAATTGGTTTCTTATAACCAATGTATTCTTGTTTTTGGCCACTGCTTGATGTGACTTAGTCTGCTAAAATCCTATCCTTATCATTTAGCAAAAAAGTGTGAGGAATAAAAAGTTATTAAAATTATACTTTCCCTCAAAAACAAAAAAGCAAACAATGAATGCACGATCTTCCTACTGTTCTCACTAGGCAGTAAAACAATACACAATAAAACATTACAAAAGCAAAACAAGGTCAGAATGAAACACTTCTTCTCACTGAAACTATACATCAATTATGCACTCGTTTTTCTTATTTATAATATATATTCTAAGCACTTCAAAAATAATAGTCATTTATTAAGTATAATTATCAGTATTAAGAATCAATTCTATTCTAAATCTTTTATTGAAATGCAGGGTGGCAGATGCAGAATTTGCATATACCAGATAAAGAAAAAAAAAAAAACACTGTTTTTGAAGAGGTATCCAATCGAAGACAGTAGAGTGTTATTATGGCACCACTGTGCTTTAATCTTCTCCAACTTGGGCCACTTTCTTTTTGTTAATAGAAAGTACTTTTGCAAATTTGGGGGTAATATGTGTTAAATGGATGGTGGATAGTTAGATTGAGAGATAAACAATAGAAACTACGGATAGATGAAAGGGAGATAAATAGATAAAAACAAATAGATTGGATGTAAAGTGAAAGAGAGAAAAGGTGTGGATGAGAAAGTGAGAGAGAATGATAATGAATACATCAGTATTTGATCTCTACAATTTCATAAAACCAAAAATATATAATCTCTACTGTCAACATTTTTCTTTCTCATCATAACTCCCATGCCAGTCCACTCTGACAGCTTGGGAGAAAGTGTTTTTGCTATTCGGTGGCAGAGAGAGAGAAAAAGATGGCCACACATGACCAAAAAAAAAAAAGGAATTACTTTTCCTTATTATAGTTGGTCAAAGATCTCACTTTCTTTTTATCTCCCAATACAAAAACTGTTGCAAAATACATGTTTATATATTTGTAGTTTGTTGTCCTTGCTTACTTTAATCAGTAGTAGCTCTCAAGCAAGGACAACATACTCCAAATATATAAACGTTTTCTCCATCATCTGACATTTCATTCACAGTGGTCCATTAGCTTGAAGAAGCAAGAGGCTGGGCGTGGTGGTTAACACCTGTAATCCCAGCACTTAGGGAGGCCAAGGTGGGCGAGTCACCTGAGGTCAGGAGTTTGAGACCAGCCTGGCCAAGAGGTGTTTAACTGATTCATATTTCCTTTTTTCATAAGTTCTTAGGCAAAACAACGTAAATAGCAGAATATTTATTGAAAGCTTGCTATATGCCACGTAGTACTGTGTGTGACTTATATATATTACCTTAATTTAAAATCCTACCAAACAAAAACACAACTTTGAGGAACTGGAATAAATTCAATGTGCCTAGATCACAGAAAGTAAGAGGGAAGATGGCATAAAATAGAAAGTCTTATTAGGTTGGTACAAAAGTAATTGTGATTCTTGACATTGAAAGTAATGGCAAAACCCATAATAACGTTTGAACTAACCTAATAATAAAATGTATAGAGTGATACCATAATTAATCTACCTTCAGTGATGAAAACTGATTGCAGGGAGCCACAACTGGATGGAAAGAAATCAGAAAAAAGACTACTGCTCAAATACAGTTAATTCAAGGAGCTTTCTCCTACTACTTTGGTATGTTTATCTCACTTACTTATGATGTTGTGTTCCAATTATAATCACATAAGCACAGTTTTGTACAATATAGTGGTTTGATTCAAACAAAAGTAAGACAAAAAGCAAATTATAGGCTGGGCTCAAAACTATGAACTCCAAATGAAAGTTGAGTTTTTTTACATGAAAGCATACCAAAATAATTAGTGGGGATATCTCAAATAAAGCTTTAAATGGTATAAATACCTTATTTTGCTTTCTTGCATCTAATTAAAATTGTTAGCATAAATACTTCCCAGTAGTTCATAAGTTTTCAAAAAAATATATAAAAGAACCACATATAAATTCCTGTAATTTAATACTACACATGCTTTAAGAAGCACGAGAGATAGATGGTGCCGAAATCTTATTCTAACAATCTTCTAACTCTCAGAAGATGAAAAATAAGAGAAAGCAATTTATTTTCAAGTATTTAAAGCAAGTTTGCATTTTGAATTTCCTAAATGTTTACTTTTAGGGAAAAAAAAAATCTTTTTTTTTTTTTTTTTTGAGACAGGCTCTCACTCTGTCACTCAGGCTGGAGTGCAATGGCGTGATCACAAGTCTCTGCAACCTTGATCTCATGGGCTCAGGTGATCCTCCCACCTAAGCCTCCAGAGTAGCTGAGAGTACAGACACAACCGCCACTCCCAGCTAATTTTTAAATATTTTTTGTAGAGACAGGGTTTCACCATGTTGTCCATGCTGGTCTCAAACTCCTGTACTCAAGTGATTCTCCCACCTCAGCCTCCAAAAGTGCTGGGATTACAGGCATGGGCCACCACGCCCAGCCTAGACACTTTTGTTATACATGAAATAACATAAAAAGTGTTAGATAAGCATTGTCGCACTAACAAGAAAATGTTCGGCTGCTGCCACCAAACCTTCATATTGCCCATGCACGTGCTAGCAGGGAAATTCATTAAACATCATGGAACATAGACAAAACAAACTAACAAACAACAACAACAAAACTTTATTGCCATTTTAGGAAGAAACTATTTTGAAAAGTGCTCTAAATGAATTTCAAACTAAAAAGTAAAGAATATAGACTCTTATAAAAATATCTGATGTCATCATCATTGGAAAGCACCAGGACCCTGAGCCAAGGGGAATCTTGGAATGGCTCATGACCTAAGAGGACAAGTTGTAAAGAAAATCCTTGGCTCATTTGCATCATAGGAACATGTTGTGGCAAGTTCAGATTTAGGTCAATACTCTTAGTCTCTTATTATATTCTGTAAAATAACTGCTATTGAGAAATATTTATGAGATAAAACAGATAAAACAGAAAAAAACTACCATCGATCTTCATACCAGTTATGGAAAGCTGTGGATATTCTTGCTTCTCATAACTACATTCAGGAATGAAAACCAAACAAAAAATTATTTTATTAAGATATTGAATTGGTAAGCTTACACTCTTTCATTGTTAAACTTCTCTAAGAGGACACTCTATCTCAGTTTTTACCCTTATTGCTTTTGTTAGGCTCCTGCTGTTCTAAATAATATCATTTTTTTTAAAGTACTTTATGACTTCTCTGTAACTTTGAACATGTTCTTTTAGACCTGGATCCTTCCCATTGATTTTCTGCCTACTGAGATGCTCCATCGTTTTTCAATATTCTAATTACAAATATAACCTATTCCACAAGATATTCCTAAATTAAGTACCTCTATTTTAACATTCCCCTACTACCAAAAATACCAGTCATTCCACAAACAAACAAAAGAACAAACAAAAAGTCTGTAGCAGTTAAAACAAACCATTACAGTTGTTTGCTTCCCTTTTTCTGACAACTTTTAGTCCTTCTGAATATTTTGTGTAGCTGGAGTACCATAATTCAAGATTGTGTGCTCAGTTAATAAGGCTCCCTCCAGAAGTCACCCTCAGACAGAATCAGGAGTTCCTTCCTCAAGCAGTCTCAATACCTTGTCCCTATTAGTGTTACTTCTCAGAACATATACTATGATTTTTTGCTTAAACATGTGTCTTTCCACGTAGACTTAGTTTACAGTGTGAGGCACTGTGATAAACATTGATTTATTATTCAGTAAGTAGATGTTTAAGTGTCTACCATTTTCCTGGCTCTGGGCTAGACTCTTGGGACACTTTGATAAACAAGACAGATGTACAGTCATGCATCGTCTAACAACACATACACCTGGTTAGGTGACTTCATTGTTGTGCACATATCATCAGATGTACTTACACAAACCTAGATGGTATAGCCTGTGGCACACCTATGCTCTGTGGTATAGCCCATTGCTCCTAGGCTACAAATGTTATTGTACTGAACACTGTAGGCAATATTAACAGAATACTGTAACACAATGGTAAATGTTTGTGTATCCAAACATATGTCTATATTTTTAAAAGGAAACTAAAAAATAGACTATGCAAAATAAAAAATGGTACACCTGTGTAGGGAGGGCATTTGCCTTGTTTGGAGGTTGCAGTACTGGAAGCTGCCTTAGGTGAGTCAGTGAATGAGTGTTGAGTGACTGTGAAGGCCTAGGAAATTACTGTACGCTATTGTAGACTTTATAAACACTGTACACTTAGGCTACACTACATTTATTAAGAAATAAAGCAATTGTGCTATGACATTATGATGGCCACAATGTCACCAGGTGATAAGAGCTTTTCAGTCCCATTATAATTTTACAGGACCACCCACAGACATATGTAGTTTGTCATTGACTGAAATGTTGTTACATGGCACATGACTATACTTTCTAAATCTCACAGAGCTTAATGGGGTCTGAGAGAGAAGAATTGCTAATCAAATTTTCATTCACATAACTAAAAATTATAACTGGTAATCAATATAATAAAGAGTAAATTAATGTGGCTTATATTTTATTATATCACTTATTTTATTCAACATAATATTTCTCAGTCATTTTCACATTGATTACCTCCCCAAATATCATTCCGGGCAGGCAGATATTAATAATAGCAACTGATATAGTACCTCATACATACTCTTATTAGATCCATAATACATATTCCTTTACTTTCATACTATCAGAGTGGGAGGAGCTTTTCCAAAACCAAAACGTAATAGAACAAAATGTAACTTCAATAACATAAAAAGTAAAAACAACTACAATCAACATTTTAAAAACGGGGAATATAGAAGTTCTATTACTACAGCGAGCTAATTTCCCTAATGTATAAATCTCCTAAAAATCAGTAACACAATACAAAAATCCAGTAGTAAAAAAGAAAAAGACAGTTCACAAAAAGGAAAATATGTCCCTTTTATGATTATGAAATAAGTTCAATTTCATTTATTCTTAGAGAGGTGCAAATAAATCTACATAAATTTTTCACCTATCAGTTAATAAAAGTACAAAAGTTTGATAACATATTCTGTTGATGAGGGTATAGGAAACAGACACTCATAAAATGCTAGTACGTTGTAAATTGTTTAAAGCCTGATATAGAAAAGTTTGTCTATATCTATTGAAATAAATCTGTATATTTATTGAATATGCAAATCATCTTCATGGAATTTATTCTATAGAAATACATATGCACATAGAGAGTTATTCATTATAGTATTATTTGTACTATAATTCTATTCACAGATGTCTATAAATAGGTGTTTAATTAAATTAATTATTGTACTAGTCCATTATCACACTGCTATAAAGAACTAATTGAGATTGGATAATCTATAGAGAAAAGAGGTTTAATTGACTCACAGTTCCTCATGGCTGGAGAGGCCTCAGGAAACTTACACTTATAGCAGAAGGCAAAGAAGAAGCAAGAAGCTTCTTTACAAAGCAGCAAGAGGGGTTGATGGGGAACTGCCACAAACTTTTAAACCATCGGATCTCACGAGAACTCCCTCACTATCATGAGAACAGCATGGGGGGAACTGCCCTCGTGATCCAATTACCTCCCACCAGGTCCCTCCCTCGACAAGTAGGGATTATAATTCGAGATAAGATTTGGTGGGGACACAGAGCCAAACCATATCAATTATGTTACATCTATACAATGGAAAATGCAATGAAAAAGTATGCAGCATTGCACAATAAATAAATAAATAAACCTGTGAACTAATTTAGAAAAATCTAAAACATATATCCTTAACTAAAATAACAAGGTGTTAAACAATTGTATGGAATGCTTCAATTTAGATAAATATGGGAAGAGGCGGGGCTTGGTGACTCACGCCTGTAATTCCAGCACTTTGCAAGGCCAAGGCAGACAGATCACCTGAGGTCGGGAGTTTGAGAATAGCCTGACCAACATGGGGAAACCCCATTTCTACTAAAAATACAAAATTAGCCTGGCATGGTGGCATGCCTGTAATCCCAGCTACTTGGGACGCTGAGGCAGGAGAAATCGCTTGAACTGGGAGGCAGAGGTTGCAGTGAGACAAGATCGCACCATTGCACTCCAGCGTGGGAAACAAGCGCGAGAATACATCTCAAAAAATAAATAAATAAATAAAAATTTTTAAAAAGGAGGAAATGTTGCTGCGTACGTATATATGTGAAAACACTCTCTTTGGAAGTATACCTGGAAAACTAATAACCATAGTTTCTAAAATTGAATTAACGGGGTGGCTGGGAAAAAATAGTGAAAGAAAAGCATTTCACGGTTTATACTTTCATATTTCCAAAATTGAGCTCTGTGAATGTATTAGCTAGCCAATTTTTTGTTTGTTTGTTTGTTTTTTGTTGTTGTTCTTTTGAGACTGAGTCTCGCTCTGTCGCTCTGTCGCGCAGGCTGGAGCGCAGTGGCGCCATCTCGGCTCACTGCAAGCTCCGCCTCCCGGGTTCCCGCCATTCTCCAGCCTCAGCCTCCGGGGTAGCTGGGACTACAGGCGCCCGCCACCTCGCCCGGTTAACTTTTTTGTATTTTTAGTAGAGACGGGATTTGACCATGTTAGCCAGGATGATCTCGATCTCCTGACCTCGTGATCCTCCTACCTCGGCCTCCCAAAGTGCTGGGATTACAGGCGTGAGCCACCGCTCCCAGCCTAGCTAGCCAAATTTTTACTTTAAAAAGGATTATATACAGTAAAACAGATTGTTTACATGAATGAAAGAACCAATGAAACGCTAGAGGATTTCTATCATTAATAGGTTTGGCACTTGACTAAAAAGTCATGGTATGTAGATGTACAAAAGCACACTCATAAAAGTGTAAAAACAATCAGTTTGCATTCATTTGAGAAGCTAAAGAAGTAGGAAAATAAATATGTAGTACATTCATATAATAGAATATTTCTAAAATGGTTTTCAACTTTGCTGAATGATATTGTTTTGTCATGTGTCCATAATGCTGCTGGTTTTTTTTTTTTTTTTTTTTTTTTGTGGAAAATAATTGTATTTCAAGGTGAGTCCATTGAGAAATAAATAACACATAAATAACACATTTAATACTCTTTCAGCAATAAATTGGGTGCTTGTTAACTTTATGTATCAGCAAATAAAATGTTAACAAAATAAAAACAGTTGTCCATATGTACACATGTGCATACTGGTGCACTGTAATCAAAATAATCAATAGTTTAACTGAGAAATCAGCAGAGATTAGAATGAAGTCAATATTCAGATTTCCCATAGTCTATAGTAAAGTAAATTTAAAATCTAATACATTTCACATAATACACGTATCCTATGCAATAAAAACTGTTTTTACAATATTTTCTAAGAGAAAAATATCCACTATATTCACACACAGGCACAAGTTTAAACACAATGCCTGGAATACCATGGTATACCACTGTAATAGCTTTTTTCCCTTATTCTTTTGAAAGCTTATTGTATATAATT
This sequence comes from Theropithecus gelada, assembly GCF_003255815.1. Classification (NCBI taxonomy): domain Eukaryota; kingdom Metazoa; phylum Chordata; class Mammalia; order Primates; family Cercopithecidae; genus Theropithecus; species Theropithecus gelada. The sequence continues at coordinate 50,476,354 of NC_037672.1, forward strand.
TTATGTGAAAATACTCATGTTCTGAACACATATACCAAGTATCCCAACCAAGATATTTTAAGAGGATTTGAATGATAAATTATGTCCTTCTAGTCTCAATTATTTTCCAACATAACATGTATTTGTAAAATACATGAAATATAAACAATGAAAGTTAAAAATTTTTTAAAGTGTTGCACAATGTTATAAACACATTGCTAGTGAGGTGAAAATATAGATATGAGGCATAAGTTGTATGTCTCAGATCTATCTAGTCTGTTTAATATAGACAGTTTTATAATGATAAAAATTTTCCAGTACAGAGTATACTTATTTTAATTAATTTTTTAAAGCATGCCAAAGGAAAAAAACACATAATTGATACTATAGACAATAGAACTACATTCAATAGTACTTAATATATTTTCAGATAAAATATAATAAAATTCTTATGCTTGAGATTTTACTCATGACAACATGAGTATAAGACAGGTTAATTTAAGTATATTTATCATGTGCATAAATATCAGTAAAGTTTGTGGCCTTATTAACAAAAATCAACAAAAACCTAGCAATTAAGAATTTTGCTCTCATATGTTTGCTTCAACATACAAATTTTTGCTTTCTCACTCTTGCTTTCTTAATCTACAATGTGATATTGTATTGATCCAAATAAATAGTATATTTAGGCGAATAAATAATAAAAATGGTAACAGAATTTGGCACATATTGGGTTCTTAACAAATGTCTATTTTGGTGTCAAATGGCATTTTTATGTACTTTTAAAACAATAAGCACAAATAAAAACAAATAAGGTTAATAGCTAAATATTATTATAGCATAGAACCTGTTTTAAAAAAAGATTATTGTTCCATCATATGTTATTTTGCAAGATTCATTAGAACATACTTAAATTGAAAGAGAAATAGATATAGATATCACAAACGATTAGTCAAAATCATCTGAAATTATGTCTCTGAAAGACCAAAACGGAATCTAAAATTCTTAAGGGAGAAATAAGGTAGGATTAGTACATAACTTTGGCATTTTATTCTGTGATGGCATAAAAATGAAATAATTGCTTGAAACAAAAAAGTATTACGATAATAGAAGAATCAATATTATCAAAAACTCTTTAATTTGAAACAAGATAAATCAATGCTCTATTTATTCCTGTCTTGGAGGGGTAATATGTTTCCCTCAGAACTATCATTTTGCCTTTCATCTTTTCATAATTGATAAGCATATAGAAGATTTCAGAAACCTGCAGGAAACTTGGCACATATAAATAGATATAAACAGGAAGATGTTGATTACAGCATTGTTTGCATTTCTAAAGATTTTGAAAAATAATAGATAGACCATAGAGTGATGATTAATAAAGTACTTTTCATTGCATGGGATTTCAAACAATACTAAAATACAGTAATGTAGCAAAAGGAGAGAATTATACATTATCAATACCTATAAATCTAAGAAACAAGTGAAAAAAGTAAGGAACAGAAATTGTACCTACGAATATTTAAAAGAATATATTACTCATAATTATACACAGGGCATGAAAGGTGGGTTGGAAATAAACAGATAGAGAGTCTGATGAAAAATCTGAAAATATGAGTTGAGAAAGAAAATCAAGTTGGGACCGCATCTAGACCATCCGGTGATGATGTACTACAGTCTCAGGAGTCCAGTCACTCACTAATGATCACAGTCTTATTTTAAACTCTAACATTCTAATTAGTAATTGATGCCAATTTTAGGATGCTTTATTTTCCAAAAGCAAGGCAACTGCACTTGCCATATTATAAAGACTCAAATTTGTTCACATATCCACTGCATTTTGAATAAATGTTGTCCATAAAAAGTGACAAAGGAATCTAGACAATTGTGTTTATCTCAATTTCATTACAGAAATATACAATGTGTACAATTATATTTTAGTTTCTTAAAATTCAATACCAAACTGAAAGCAATATTGCTTATGAAAAGCCATAAAGATAGAATATTGTAAGCGGATGGATGAGAATTTTTATATGGCTCTAAAATGCGATAGCCAAGACTGAGCTCTGTGGAAATCTACTTTATTAATCTATTTTTTATGGCAAGATAAACAAAATCTTATCAGGTGTCAAGTATTACCAAATTCAATTTCATTAGAAAATAATGAAACAGAAATTCAAGTTGGATTGAAAATGAGTGTAGAATCACTTTTACACCCTTTCAAGATGTGAATCGCCTGCAGAACAATTGGGACTTTGTATTAGGAGCTAAATAAAAGCTATATCCCTGACTAAGCATGGTATTTCAAAGACATTTAATCAAGCGTATTAAAAACCTACTAACAGAATCATTTAAATCTCACCAGATCATTTAAAATTCCATGTCAGTTATTTTAAATTGTTTCCTTAGTAATAAACTCCATGGCAAATAATCATTTGCAATTGGGACAAATTTTATAGTAAATAAAATTATTATATTATTTTATAAGAATAATAGCTAATGTTTATTGAGTGTGCACTAGCTAGTTAAGTTAATCCTCACAACCATTCTGTAAAATAGATTATTTTCATCTCAATTTCACAGTGGTAAAAGTAGAGATTCAGTAAATTGGTAACTTCATCAGTGAAACTGGCCCTCTGCCTACAAAGCCTGCATTTTTTTCTCCATTGTATATCCTAAACTCATCTAAAATATGCTTAGAACTTATTCAGTCTAATGGGATCATTTACAGATAGAAAAACTGAATCCTTGAATGGCTGGGTAACTTACTCTTGATCGTACAGGTTTGTAATTCTAGACATACAATCCCATTGAAAGGTAAGCTTCTGAAAAGAGCACCTAACACGATGTTATATATTACATGAATTACACTTGGAAAAATGTGACTCATACTTTCAGGATGAGACAGCAGGATGGGTCATGGGGAAATTTTATTTACTTTTTACCTATCCCCTTGGAGCAATAAATGTGTCCCATCTGAAAAGTGCTACTTTAAAGTGTGTAAGGCTATTAAAGAAATGCGGTGGTGGTGGTGGTCTTCATTCACAGAAAAACACTTTTAAAATTCTATCTTCCTTATCTGTTTTCCATTTGAATGAAGATGGTTAGCATGGTGATTAAGAGCCTGGATTCTGTAACTAGCTGCTAGAGTTGAATACCATTAATCCATCATTATACTATGATGTTAGGACTGTCACCTTACTACACTGTGCCCTAGCTCCTCACCTATAAAATGGGGATGGTAACAGCATCTACTGATAGGATTATAGTGAGCTTTAAGTGAGTTATCTGAATCAATTATATAAGCATCTGACTCACAGGGTTCAATAAATGTAACGTGCTTAGTACCCAGCACATAGTAAGCATTTTAAAAGTTGGAATCATTTTTTATGTAAAGTCTGTTTTACCTTTCAAAATTGTTTTCAGAAGACTATTAAGTATCCAAAATTTACATACATATGTGCAGACACACAAATCAGAAGTTAAAAGTCAACAAGAAACATTTAGGATTCAGCTAAAAATACTTTTAAAATTGCATACATTTTATCATATAGGTTTCAAATTGAAACTGTATTAAATACAATAAACTTAGTTTTTAAAAAAAATTCTGAATATTTCTGTGTAAAATTTCATTCTGAAGTTTCTTGACCTTTCATGACTCAATCCACTGCTTTCTTTCTTTCTTTTTTTTTTTTTAAATCGTGGTCATGTAAATTAGTTCAACCATTGTGGAAGACAGTTTGGTGATTCCTCAAGGATCTAGAACTAGAAATACCATTTGACCCAGCAATCCCACTACTGGGTATATACCCAAAGGATTATAAATCAATCTACTATAAAGATACATGCACACATATGTTTATTGCAGCACTATTCATAATAACAAAGACTTGGAACCAACCCAGCATAGTATAATGATGGATTAATGGTATAAAGACTGGATAAAAAAAATGTGGCACAATAAACACCACGGAATACTATGGAGCCATAAAAAAAGGGTGAGTTCATGTCCTTTGCAGGGAAATGGATGAAGCTGAAAATAATCATTCTCAGCACGCTATCACAGGAACAGAAAACCAAACGCTGCATGTTCTCACTCATAAGTGGGAGTTGACCAATGAGAACACATGGACATAGGAAGGGGAACTTCACACACTGGGGCCTATCAGGATGTGGGGGGCTAGGGGAGGGATAACATTAGCAGGAATACCTAATGTAGGTGATGGGTTGATGGGTGCAGCAAACCACCATGGCACGTGTATACCTATGTAACGAAACTGCATGTTGTGCACATGTATCCCAATCTTAAAGTATAATTTAAAAAACTATGGCAGGAATGCTTAACATAAGATCTATCCTCAACAAATTGTAAGGTACACAATACAGTGTTGTTAACTGTAAACACAATGTTGTAGAGCAAATCTTTAGAACGTATTGATCTTGCATAAATGAAACTTTATACTTGTTGAGTAGCAACTCCACATTTCTCTCTCTACCAGTCTATGGAAACCAACTTTTGACTCTATTTCTACGACTGATTGTTTTAGATACCCAATGCTCATCTTAAATTTAATGAGTATTTTAAATTAAAAGTTGAATTGGGTCCATTCTTACTAGTGACCATTTTGTCCTAAAGAAGATAACTTATCAATTACTTGTCAATTATGGTAATAGAGCAACACATTTATTACTTTAATTACAAGACTTTGTTATTTCTGTAGGATAAATTATAATACATATTACATAATAATTACAATGCTGTTCACAGTATGTGCAATTCCCATGTAATTCATAAGAACATGTAATTACAATATTCTTGGGATGTCAACAGATTTGATTTGTGTAATTTATATGACATTCTGATGGAAATAAAAACAAAATCTTTCTAAGAGCAAAGTTTCTCAAAAACATTTCCTTCAATTTTGTTTTTCAAGATAAAAAAGTTTAAGGCTCCCATTAGGTCTAAAATTTAGCAAAAATGAAAATATGAGGTAAAAGATGTACACCCAAACATGTCAATTATCTTCTTTCTCTTAAGCCAGTATACTTAAAATTCATGCTGTCCCTTCTAGTGTTTCTAACTCAAAATACAGTTATTAGAAACAAATTAATTTTTTAAATACATAAACCATACATTGCTTACACATAGTTCATATATATTCACAGGATAGTTTTATAAAAATAAGCATATTTAAACATACATGTCCAATTCAAGTCAAATTAATGTGCATATAAGCCATTTAACTGATAGGAATAATATTAAAACCTAATTCAATTAAACAAGAACTATGGTACGAAAGCTTAATCACAACCACACATATAATTTCTTGTTTCTTTTACCTAAAACATTTTCTTTTTCTACACAGTCACACCAATTCAACAATAGCTATTAATCACCTATACTCTGAAAGACAATACATTTACCTCTGTAAAAATAAGGCATATTTTGCTCTTAATGACCTTGCATTTTGTAATATCAGCTCCTAAACATAAAACATTTTTATACTAAAAGCTAGCACTTACTATGTGACAAACACTGTTCTAAGTACTTTGTAGAAACTCATATAATACAATAATCCTATGAGATAGAAACTGTTACGTTGCTGATGAGAACATTGAGGCACAGAGTGCTTAACTAACTATCCAAGTGCATATAGCTAGAAATGTGGACAAATGTGAAATAGCTAGAGTGGTTGTAAAGCAGTGGAATGATTTTGTGTGGGTACATAATAAAATTACTCCATAGAGCTGAGATAACTGTCGACCTATATATTGAAGGTTTGAGTAGGATGAGAAAGGTAAAGTGTGAGAGGGCATTTCAAAAACCAACTCAGAATCTGCAGATCTAAGAGTTTTCTTAAGATCTGCTGAGTTCATGAAGTCTTACAGTGTTATGTTTTCTTTGCCTTTATTTTCTTACATAGGTTTCCTCATTCTTCAGCTATTTTGCAGCAGGCTTTCTGGTGACCAGATTATAACTCATTCTCTTATATATGACCTTTTTCTGCCTGCTGTCTCCTCTGAAGCTAACAGGAACAGTGCACAATACAGAGACTCAGTGAACACTGCTTGGTTGATTTGTATATATTATCTTTTGTTTTCTTAGAACTTCTTTGAAGGAGATGACAAGTATTTTTATAGGCTAAAATTTATATAAGGAGATGCTAGTAAGATAAGTAGATAGGGAGAAACTCTTCTGAATAAAGTTCCAGTAACTGCTTTCAATTCTAGAGGCTAAGTGTCTTATTTGTGCATTACCTATAAAATAAGTTTCTTAGTTTCATAAGCTATATGTTAGAAATTAGTTTCAAGCCTACTCTTTATAAAATAAGGAATATTAAGTGATTCTTTCACCTATTTTTGCTAAGCAAACCTCTGATTATCAGGTTCCTTATTATGCTTATATTCTTTCTCTACCATCAACCAGACCTACTTTTATTTTTAGAAGGAGTTTCACTCTCGTCACTTAGGCTGAATTGCAATGGCATGATCTCAACCTACTGCAACCTCCCCCTCTTGGGTTCAAGCAATTCTCCTGTCTCAGCCTCCCTAGTATCTGGGATTACAGGTGCCTGCCACCATGCCTGGCTATTTTTTTTTTTTAAGTAGAAACGGGTTTTCACCATGTTGGCCAGGCTGGTCTCAAACTCCTGACCTCAGGTGATCTGCCTGCCTCAGCCTCCCAAAGTGCTGGTACTACAGGCCTGAGTCACAGTGCCAGGCCAGACCTACTTTTTTTAAATAAAAAACCAATACTATATTTCAGCATGTTTTTCCAATGAAATAAAAAGAACATATGCATTTTCATGCCAAATGAAACTGTCAGGTTTTCTAGAATAAACTCATTAGTAGAATTATGTCTTAATTTTCAGTGAATTTTATTTTTAGTAGTCATAACCACAAATACACTATATTGATTAATTTGAAAATCTTATATGTTAAAAAGTTGACATTGAAATGTCTTTCCAACTGCCTCTCAGTCCTATATAAATTATTTACCCATTGCTAACACCAGCTGCTTTACTGTTATAGAACTTGAGCTATACCTGCTGTTTTAAAAAGGTTGTGTATGTTTTGATTTTATATGCTTTACTTCTTTTTGGTGATTTACTGGATGTCCTAAAGGCAATGTGCAGGATCGTTTTCTCTTAATGCATCTGTTTTTTTCTTTTTTCTACAAAATTAAGGCCAGAAATCTGTTTTAAATTGCTGAAACTTTTTTTAAGTCACCTAATAATTATTTGATTTGTTAGAAATATTTTGAAAACTAAAAAAAATGAATCAATCAATGAGTATTTCATAAGCACCATTATCCTCCTAATTCTCTGTTTGCAAATCCAAATGGAAAGCAAAATATATGCACACAAAATTATTATTACCAGGGTAATTAAGTATAACACACAATTAGGCAATAAGGAAACACAAAATGCAGTAAGTGTGTTGTACACATAAGAAAATTCAGAGAAGAAAATGATCAGTATAAGCTGGAATCATCAGAGAAGATCCCTGTGCTGTGGTGTGACTAGGCTGAGTCTGGAAAGGTAAACGTGAGTATGTAAAGAGAAAGGAATGTAATGGCAAAGGGAGGAGCAAAGATATTCAACCATACAATCAATAACTTAATGTACTGGGTTTTTTTTTTTTTTTGGCTGATGCAACAAATTACAAGAAACGTCATGGTTTAAAACAACAAAAGTTTTATTATCTCACAGTTCTGAACATCAGGAGTCCAACATGAGTATTACTAAGCTAAAATCAAGGTGTGGACAGGGCTACATTCTTTCCTGGAGGCTCTGGAAGAGAATTTACTTCCAGGCACTTGCAGGTTGTTAACAGAATTCAGTTTCTGGCAGTTGTACGACAGAGGTCCCCTTTTCTTGCTGGCTTTTGCCAAGGGTAATTCTAAGCTTCCAGAGCTTGCCTGCATTTCTTCGATCCTGGCTTCCTTTATCTTCAAAGGCAGCCAAAATATAAAGCCCTTTATAATCAAAATCCTTCAGTTGCCTCAGCTCACCTGCCTTTCCTTTCATCATTCCTTTCTCAAGGTATTGTTTTTAACTTTATTTTTTTAATTTTTAATTTTAAAATATTTAATTGATAAATGTAAATTATGCATATTGAAGGTGTACAATGTGGCCATTTGATACATATTTACATTGTGTAATGATTACTACAATCAAATTAATTAACACACTCATCACTACCTGTCATCGTTTATTTTATGCGTCAACTTGAGTGAGTTACAAGATATTATGGGACTTTTCATCCTCCATAACCACCTAAACCAATGCCTGTAATAGATCTCTTTTTATAAATCTATGTATACCTTTCTGTTCTGTTTCACAGGACATCTCTGACTAACACACCACCCATGCTAATTCACATTAGCTGTGATCCCCATAGTTTATTCTTCTTATAATTGACAGTTTGTACCCCTGACCAACATTCCCCATTTCTTCCAATCCCCAGCCACTGGCAACCACAATTCTATTCTCTGCATCTGTAAGTTAGACTTTTTAAGATTCTACATGTAAGTGAGATCACACAGGATTTGTTTTTCTATCTCTGGCTATTTCATTTAGCGTAACGCCCTCCAGGTTTAACCATGTTGTCACCAATGGCAGGATTTCCCTTTTTGCTTTAATGACTAAAAAACATTTTCCATCTATATATCTCTATCTATCTATCTATGTATCTATCTATCTACCTCTCTCTATATATCCAGTTTCCTCAACATTATTTATTGAAGAAACTCATCTTTCCTAACATGTATTCTTGGTGCTCTTGTCAAAGCTTTTTTGTCTATCTCTATCACATTTTCTATCCATTCATCTGTCAGCTGACACTTAAGTTGTTTCCATATTGTGCCTATGTGAATAATATTGCAGTCAACCTGGTGATGAAGATATATCTTTGAAATATTAACTTAATTTCCTTTGAACATATAACCAGAAGTGGAATTTCTGGATCCTATGGTAATTCTGTTTTTCATCTTTGAAGAAACTGCATTGTTCTCCATAGGGCTTTACAAACTTACATTTTTACCAACATCATACAAGGGTTTCCTGCTTCTCTGGAGACTTGGCAACAATTGTTATCTCTTGTCTTTTTAACAAAAGCCATCCTAAGAGATGTGAACTAATATCTCATTGTGATTTTCATTTGCATTTCTCTGACAATTAATGATGTTGAGTACCTTTTTATATATCTGTTGGATATTTTTATGTCTTCTTTGGAAAAATGTCTGTTCAGGTCCTTTGCCCATTTTTAAATCAGGTAATTTGTTTTCTTTTCACTATTGAGTTAGATGAGTTGCTTATATATTTCAACCAATTATGAGACATATGGTTTGCAGATATTTTCTCCTGTTCTGTAGGTTGTCTTTTCACTTCGTTTCCTTTGCTGTGCTGAAGCTTTTCAGTTACTCGTTGTTCCATTTGTTTATTTTTACTTTTGTTGCTTGTGCTTTGGGAGTCATACCCAAGAAATCATTGCCAAGACCAATATCAAGAAGATTTTACCCTGTTTTCTTCTAGGACTTTTAGAGTTTCAGATCTTTCATTTAAGTATTTAATCCATTTTGTGTTAATATTTGTATATGTTGTAAGACAAGGGTCCGATTTCACTCTTTTGCATGTGATTATCCAGTTTTCCCAACATTATTTATTTTAGAAATTCATCTTTCGTAACATGTATTCTTGGTGCTCTTGTCAAAGCTTTTATGACTATATATGTGTGGGTTTATTTCTAGGCTCTCTATTGTATACCATCTGTCCATGAGTTTGTTTTTATGCCAGTACTATCATGTTTTGATTACCATAGCTTTGTAATACAGTTTGAAATTAGTGCATGTGATGCCTCCAGATTTTTCTTCTTTCTGAGGATTGCTTTGGCTATTATTGGACTTCTGTGGCTCCATATAAATTTTAGACTTTTTTCTATTTCTCTGAAAAATGCCATTGGAATTCTGATAAGGATTACAATGAATTTATAGATTACTTTGGATAGTATTGACATTTTAACAAGATTAATTCTTTCAATCCATGAGCATGAGATACCTTTCCATTTGTGCCTTCTTCAATTTCTTTCATCAAAATCTTATAATTTTAAGTGTACAGATCTTTTGTCTCCTTCAAATTATTCCTAAATATTTTGTTATTGTTGATGCAACTGTAATTGTTTTCTTTTTCAGGTGGTTCACTGTAACTTTTCAGAAATCAAATTTTAATATTGAACCCACAATTTTACTGAATTCATTTATTAGCTTGACAGTTTTTAGTGGATGTTCAGGGTTTCCTATATATTAGATCATGTCATTTGCAGAGACAATTTAACTTCTTCCTTTCCAATTTGAATGCCTTTTATTCATTTATTTTTGCCTAATTGCTCTGGCTAAGACTTCTAGTATTATCTCGAATGCAAGTGTCAAAAGTGGGCTTTTTTTGGTCTTTCTCCCGATATTAGAGGAAAGGCTTCGGCTTTTCACTACTGAGTATGTTAGCTGTGGACTTGTTTTATATGACCGCTCATTATGTTGAGATACTTTGTTTTTTACCTGATTTTTTTTAAAGTTGTCATCATGAAAAAAGTGTTGAAAAATTTTTATGCATCTATTGAGATGATCATATGATTTTTACTGTTCATATTGTAAATGTGATATATTACATTTATTGATCTGTGTATGTTGAAACATACTTGTACACCATGGATAAATCCTACTTGATCATGGTTTACGATTCTTTTAATGTGCTGTTGAGTTTGGTTTGCTAGCATTTTCTTGAGGATTTTTGCATATATGTTTATCAGAGATATTTGCCTGTAATTTTCTTTTCTTATAATGTCTTTCTCTGACAAAGCTTTTGTCTTTAATACTTGATACCAAAGTATCAAGGTAAGGCTAGCATAGTAAATGAGTTTGGGAGGTGCTTCGTCTTTAATTTTTTTGAAAGTTTGAGAAGGTTTTATTTCTTCCTTAAAGGCTTGGTAGAGTTCCCCTGAAAAACCATCAAATTCTAGGTTTTCTTTGTTGGGTGTTTCTTTAATTACTGATTCAATCTCCTTACCCATTATTGATCAGTTCAGACTTTCTTTATTATTTAGTCTTCGCAGGGTTCATGTTTCTACAAATTCATTTCTTTTGGTTACACAATTTAGTAGTGTATATTTGTTCATAGTATTATGATCTTTTGTATTTCTGTGGTATAATTTGCAATTTCTCTTCTGTCATTTAAAATTTTATTTATTTGAGTCCTCACTCTTTTTCTTGGTTAGCCTATCTGGAGTTTTGTCAATTTTGTTTCTTTTTTTATTTAAAAAAAAATTCTTAATTTTGTTGATTTGTATATTGTTTTTCTAATCTCTAGTTCATTTATTTCAGTTCTAATCTGTATTACTTCTTTCCTGATGCTAACTTTGGGCTTAATTTGTTCTTTTATTCTATTTCCTTCAGGTGTGAATTTAAGTCGTTTATCCAGTATCTTTCTTTTTTCTAAGTGTAGGCATGAGTCACAGCTTCCCTTCTAGAACTACTATTTTTTTGGTTGTTTGCATCCCATATATTCTAGTATGTTATGTTTCAATATTCATTTGTGTCAAGTCACTTTTTAACAATTTTCAATTTTTCTTCCTGATGTTGATTTTTAGTTTTATAACAACGTAGTCAGAAAGGATACTTGATATGATTTCAAACTTCTTAAATTTATTAGGATTTGTTTTGTGGCTCAACATATGCTCTATCCTAGAGAATATTTTTTAAATTCTCTTCAACTTTTATTTTAAGTTCCAGGGTACATGTTCACAATGTGCAGGTTTGTTACATAGGTAAACATGTGCCACAGTGGTCTGCAGCACAAATCAGCCCATCACCTAGGATTAAGCCGAGCATCCATTAGCTATTCTTCCTGATGTTCTCCCTCCCCTTGACCCCCAATGGCAGCCCACATGTGTTGTACCCAACCATGTGTCCATGTGTTCTTATCATTCAGCTCCCACTTATAAGTAAGAACATGCAGTGTTTGGCTTTCTGTGCCTGCATTAGTTTCATGAGGATAATGGCTTCCGGCTCCATCCATGTCCCTGCAAAGAACAGGAACTCGTTCCTTTTTATAGCTGTGTAGTATTCCATGGTATACATGTACCACATTTTCTTCATCCAGTCCATCATTGATGAGCATTTGGGTTGATTCAATATCTTTGCTATTGTGAATAGTGCTGCAATAAACATATGCATGCATATATCTTTATAATAGAATGATTTATATTCCTTTAGTTATGTACCCAGTAATGGGATTTCTGGGTCAAATGATATCTCTGCTTCTATATAAGTGAGAAATCACCACACTGTCTTCCACAATGGTTGAGCTAATTTACACTTCCACCAATCTTTTTCTACACAGCTGTGCCAGCATCTGTTGTTTCTTGATTTTTCAATAATCGTCATCCTCACTGGCATGATATGGTATCTCATTGTGGTTTTGATTGGCATTTCTCTAATGATCAATGATGTTGAGGTTTTTTTTTCATATGTTTGTTTCCTGCATGAATGTCTTCTTTTGAGAAGTGTCCATTTATGTCTTTTGCTCATTTTTTAATGGGGTTGTTCATTTTTTTCTTGTAAATTTGTTTAAGTTCCTTGTAGACTCTGGATATTAGACCTTTGTCAGATGGATAGATTGCAAAAATTTTCTCCCATTCTGTAAGTTGTCTGTTCACTCTGATGATAAGTTTCTTTTCTGCGCAGAAGCTCTTTAGTTTAATTACATCCTATTTGTCAATTTTGGCTTTTGTTGCAATTCCTTTTGAGGTTTTCCTCATGAAATCTTTGCCAGTGCCTACGTCCTGAATGGTATTGCCTAGATTTTATTTGAGGGTTTGTATAGTTTTTTTGGTTTTGCAATCAAGTCTTTACTCCATCTTGAGTTAATTTTTGTATAACATATAAGGAAGGGGTCCAGTTTCAATTTCCTCATATGGCTAGCCAGTACTCCCAGCACCACTTATTAAATAGAGAACCCTATCCCTATTGCTTATTTTTGTCAGGTTTGTTGAAGATAAGATGGTTGAAGGTGTGCAGTCTTATTTCTGTGTTCTCTATTCTGTTACATTGACCTATGTGTCTGTTTTTGTCAGTGTCATGCTGTTTTGGCTACTGTATCCTTGTGATATAGTTTGAAGTCAGGTAGTGTGATGCCTCCAGTTTTGCTCTTTTAGCTTAGGATTGTCTTTGCTATTCAGGCTCTTTTTTGGTTCCATCTGATTTTTAAAATAGTTTTTTTTTTTTCCTAATTCTGTGAAGAATGTCAATGGTAGTTTAATGGGAATAGCATTGAATGTATAAATTAGTCTGGGCAGTATGGCTATTTTCACAATATTGATTCTTCTTATCCTTGAGCATGGAATATTTTTCCATTTGCATGTGTTCTCTCTGATTTCCTTGAAGAGTGGTTTGTAGTTCTCCTTGAAGAGGTCCTTCAATTCCCTTGTTACCTGTATTCCTACCTAAGACTGAACCAGGAAGAAGCTGAATCCATGAACAGGCCGATAACAAGTTCTGAAACTGAGGCAGCAATAAATAGCCTATCAATTAAAAACGACCAGGACAAGATGGATTTACAGCTGAATTCTAACAGACATAAAATAAGAGTACCATTCCTGGTGAAATTATTCCCAACAATTGAAAATGAGGGACTCCTGATGATGCAGTTAGCATCATCCTGATACCAAAACCTGGCAGAGATACAGCAAAATAAAATAAAATAAAATAAAATAAAATAAAACATCAGGCCAATATCCCTGATGAACATTGATGCAAAAATCCTCTATTAAAATACTGGCAAACTGAATCCAGCAGCACATCAGAAAGCTTATACAACACAATCAAGTTGGGTTCTTCCTGGAATGCAAGGTTGGTTCAACATATGCAAAACAATAAATGTAATTCATCATATAAACAAAATAAAGACAGAAACCATATGATCATTCCAATAGACACTTAAAAGGCCTTTGATAATATTCAACATCCCTTCATGGTAAAAACTCTCAATAAACTAGGTATTGAAGGAACATATCTCAAAATAACAAGAGCCATATGTGACAAACCCATAGCCATATCATACAGAAGTGGCAAAAGCTGGAAGCATTCCCCTTGAAAATCAGCACAAGGTAAGGATGCCCTCCCTCCTTACCATGCTTAATCAACATAGTATTAGCATTTCTAGCCAGAGCAATCAAGCAAGAGAAAGAAATAAAGTGTATTCAAATATGAACAGAGGAAGTCAAATTAACTTTTATTCCAGATGTCATGATTCTATATCTAGAAAACCCCATCAACTCAGCCCAAAAGCTTGTTAAGCTGATTAGCCACTTTGGCAAAGTCTCAGATATGAAATCAATCTGCAAAAACTGCGAGCATTCCTACACATCAACAAAAGGCAAGCAGACAGCCAAATCATGAATGAACTCCCATTCACAATTGCTATCTTGGAGAATATTCTGAGTAAACTTAAGAAGAATGTATATTCTGATGCTGTTAGATGGAATGTTTAGTATACACCTATTAGGTCTATTTGCCATATAGTGCTACTCAAATCCACTGTTTACTTATAGGTTTTGTGTCTGGATGATCTATTCATGTTGAAATAGATCAACATGATGATCTATTCATGTTGATGATCTATACTTCTGAAAGACAACTTTTCTTGGTATAGTATTTCTGGTTGACAGATTTTTTTTTTNACTTCTGAAAGACAACTTTTCTTGGTATAGTATTTCTGGTTGACAGATTTTTTTTTTTTCTTTCAGCAATTTTAATATATTATCCCACTCTCTCCTGGCTTGTGAGGTTTCTGCTGAGAAGTCTGCTGATAGGCTTGTGTAGGTTCCCTTTATGTGACAACTCTTGATGCTTTTAAAATTATCTCTTTGTTCTTGACTGTTGACAATTTGATTATAGTGTATCTTAGATGATTTTTTAAATTCATCTTCCTTAGATCCCCAGAGCTTTATTATTCTGTATGTCCATATCCTTCTTAAGATGGTAGAAGTTTTCAGTAAGTATTTCTTTAAATAAGCTTTCTGCCTTTTTCTCTTTTCTCCTTCTAGGATGCTCTTCATTCATATATTCATACACTTGATGGTGTCCCATAGGTCCCTTATGCTTATTTTAATTTTTTTCATTCTTTTTAGTTTTTTCTTGTTGTTGTTCTTCTGATTGGCCTATATTTTCTTTTTTTGAGAGACATGGTCTCATTCTGTCACCCAGGCTTGAGCGCAGTGGAAGGATTATAGCTCACTGTCACCTTGAATTTCTGGGCTCCAGTGATCCTCCCACTACCACCTCCTGAGTAGCTAGGACTACAGGTGTGTGCCACCAAACCTGGTACTTGCCTAGCTAATTTTTAACTTTTTTTTGTGGAGATAAAGTCTTGCTATGTTCCCCAGGCTGGTCTCAAACTCCTGGTCTTAAGCTATCTTCATGCACATGTCTCCCAAAGTTTTGGGATTACAAGAGTGAGCTACCATGCCTGGTCAACCTATCTTTGAGTTCATTAATTCTTCTGTATGATCAGGTCTGCTGTTGAAGGTCTCACGTCAATTTTTTAAAATTTCTATTATTGTATTTTTTAGTTCCAGGATTTCTGTTTGGGGTTTTTTTTTTTTTATGGCTTCTAATTCTTTATTAAATTCCTCACTTTGCTCATGCATTTTTTCCCTAATATCATTTAGTTATCTTTTTTGTTTGTGCTTGTTTCTTTATGCATCTCACTGAGCTTCTTTATAATAATTATTTTGAATTAATTTTAGGCAATTCATGGATCTCCACTTCTTTAGGTTTAGTTCCTGGAGCTTTATTATTTTCATTTGGTGGTATCATGTTTACAAGGTATTTCATTATCTGTGTAGCCTTGTGTTGGTATCTGTGCATTTGAAGGAATAAACACCACTTTCAGTTTTACAGATTGGTCTCAGAACGTAAAGACCTTCTCCTGTTTGGTATCTGGGATGATAAAGTTGCTTACAAGATAATTGTCTGGTGGGGTTTGAGCCAGGACATGTGCCTACTGTTGAATCTGCAGCGGAGTCTGTGGTTGGTGGTCCTGTTAGTGGAGACTCCAGTGATTATGGATCTTGTCTGGTCCCTGGGTGGGTTAGACTTCCATAAGGACCTTAGCCAGTAGCACTGGCACCAGGATGAATAACTGCTTTCATGTGCACAGATGGAGAGTTTGTTACCAACTTCATAGATGTGTGTGTCTTCTTCCAGGTCTCTGGAAGAGCTCCCACTTGGTAACCAAGTGGGTCTCTGGACAAGCAGTACTGGCCTCAGAATATAGTTGAGGGAGGTTGAAGTTGTGTCTCACAGCTGTTTCAGGGCTTACAGCTGGATCTGAGTTGGTGGATCTGTCACTCAAGGCTTCAGTGGGTGTGACTCTTCCCTAATTCCTTGGTGGATGGTTCTGGTTGCATGACAAAAGCTAAACAGGAATATAGATGCATTTACAGGGGGATAGGCTCTGGAGTTGGGACCATGATTAGAGATCTGGCCACTTGGGCATGGGTCTGCCCTTTCAAAACAGTTCTTCCAGGGCTTAGGCTCCACTGGAGTTTCCTGAATCACAATATTCCCACAAAGGCACTTTTTTCCTATGGATGGCTGCAAAATTATTGTTGCTGTGAGGAGATGCCAGTAGAGAACCTCCTAAACCTGCTTCTTGCTGAAGTTGCTTCTCCCTCATCTGCCTTTCAGGGTCCAAGGATTACATTGGGCCCATCTGGATAACCATGATAATATCTTTAGTTTAAGGCCCACTGATTAGCATAATTCCATATGCAAAGTGTTTTTTTAGTATGTAACAACATGACACTAGTCATGTTTATAGGCCTAACACCAGAGACAAAGATCCTGGGGGTCAAAGTCCTGGCTATCTTATTTATCCAAAACATTTTCATTGTGCCAGTAGCCCCAATATCAGTAGTGGGATGAAAAAACAATGAAAACCTTCATTCTCAAACTCTCAAAGGACTCACAGCCTTATGAGAGAAAAAATCATAATTATGTGTTTGCTGCTAAAATAAACACCATTCAGGTGTATACATTATACAACAGAGCACATGAATTAAGTCACAGAAAATGGGAAGCAAAATATTAAATATATTAACTAGTAAATATATATATAAAAATGCTGGAATTTAGTGATTAAGTAGATCCAGATAGTTTTATCTGGAATGTGATATCAGATAAATTAAGGCATTCAAAACCCTGGCAGAATAGGTTAGAAATACTGAGCAACATAGGAAAGATAGGGAGTCACTGAAGATTCTTGGAAAGGACACTAAATTCTTATCAAAAGTTCTATATATGGGGATGACTTAAGTGATCTTCTAGTACAGCCATTTCAATTGGACTTAATTTCTTGCAAGTAATTGGTATAACAGTGAGGACTTAACAACACCCAGGCCTCTTTTGTCTAGATGCAGCTCTTATTCTCTCATGTCAAAATATTATGAGAGGAATATTTTAAGAAATTTAGAAGAGTCCCAAAGAACAGCAATCAGACAGTAATTTCTAAAATCTATGTTACAGGAAAATTTATAAAATTACATAAAATTATATAAATATTGTGAATCCTCAATCTAACAACAGATTATTAACTTCACATAACTATAATCATTTCAGTTGGGGATGAAGTGACTTAATACAGAAGACAATGTACTATTTAGTATATGATGCTAAGATCACTAAAAATCTAACTTCTGAATGTGCTATATTTTCCAAATACATTGTGTTATTGATTTTGTTTGGTGATTAAACATTATCATAAATAATGTTTGTTGGATACATGCCTATAAAATATTTAGAAAAAAAAGCTGTATTAAAAAAAATAATTCCTAACTTGATATTTCATTGAATCAAAACCAAGGAAAATAGGCCAGATAAATCACACAAAGGCAATATAAAATTATACATTCTTATTCTCTTCATTCTTCCTAATACTTTTCTTTATTTCATCTGCCAAAATAAAATGTTTTGCTCTAATAAAATAAGGCAGAGAATATTTAAGTTTTCTAAAGAAAATAGTGATTATCATTGATGTGATTGGCTGCTTGGTACCTGAGAAAATTCTTTTGTAAAAATAGGTTCTTCAGCTTTTGAAGGACTCAAGTAACCAGAACATAAAGGTAAACATGCTCAGTACATCTTTCATGAAGTTCATTCAAATGTTTTAAGGCAGCAAGCATCAAAGAAGCCTTTAAAAATTTTCATAGTAGATAAAACAAAGATGTGAGTATATTTCATTATGTATTCCCTTCTCAGCTCATATTACCCTTTAAGTTATTTCATCCATGGTTAAAAAAAATAATGGAAAGACAGTATTTAGTATTCCAAATTGAAAAAAATCTTGGATTTGAATATAAGAAGTGAAATTTTAAATGTCTTCTTCCTCCAAAATTTTACTCAATTATCCAGTAGGAATAACAGTGAAATTGCTTACAAAGCTTTTAACTAGGTAACATTTTAGAAACAGAAGTGATATTGATAAATTCCCCAGTTCAAGCAAAACAAAGAAAACCAGTACTGGTAGGTCATTTTGCTGTATTTTCTCCTTTTCCCAGTCATATTAATATAGTGATTCTGATAAGGATATGGAAATTCTTTAAAGTTAAGGAACTTAATGTGTTTATTTTCAGGAATTTAGAGAATATGTGGTAAAGGGCCTGAGGCCAAGGCAGGCAGATCACCTGAAGTCGGGAATTCGAGACCAGCCTGGCCAACATGGTGAAACCCTGTCTCTACTAAAAATACAAAAATTAGCCAGGCACGGTAGCGGGTGCCTGTAATCCCAGCTACTCAGGAGGCTGAGGGAGGAGAATCTCTTGAACCCAGGAGGCAGAGGTTTCAGTGAGCTGAGTGCCACTGCATTCCAGCCTGGGTGACCCAGCAAGACTCTGCAAAAAAAAAAAAAAAAAAAAAAAAAAAAAGGAAGGCAGGAAGGCAGGAAGGCAGGAAGGCAGGCAGGCAGGAAGGAAGGAAGGGAGGGAGGGAAGAAAGAAAAAGACAGAAGAAGAAAGAAAGAGAGGAACAGAGAAAGAAAGAAAGAGAAATTAATATTTTTTACTTTGAGAGTAATATTCACTGATCACATTATACTTTGGGTGGTTATAAGATTTTCAATGTATAAACAGTATTGCATAGGAAGAATAAAAATCAGTATTTATAACTGAACTAAAGGTTTTTGAAATGACTTTTGAAAATCTTTTGAAATAGAACATATGGAGATGGGAAGGAAACTTTGTTGGCTTAAAAAAATTTGAAAACTACAGAAACATTTAAATCTGGAAAAAGAATATAAAAATAAGTGTTACTGGAAATGTCAGTGTAAATTAAATCTCACTAATAACCTACAATGAATGGTGATAAGTAGAACAGCAAAAATATGTAAATCAAGGTTATAAGATACAAAAATGAATAAATTGGACATATAGGGCATATTAAGTGGTAATTAAAATCATTCAAATAAATGTCTGCATCAAAAATGAACCATTTAATTGTTCCTAAAGCAAAGTTGATTAAGAAGACTGTTTAATCTTTACTGAGCTAGGGGAAAAGATCTACTGAGATTCACTATTGTAAATGATTTTTTTTTGTCTTTGCCAATGTATTTGAGTGTTTTTACACAAATCTAGAAGATGCCATGTGAATAACATTTGTCTAAGTTTCAAGTGATTGCTTTGTCCAAATGACGTATGATACATGAACGGAAATTGTTTTCCCTCACAGTAAATAAGATGCCAAGAAAAGACACAGACTTTGTGATTATGAACACCCAGGTCTGATCTGAGGGTATCCATTATCACTACCTTTCTAGATAAAATACATGAGTACACTATGGTTGGTTTACTCATCTGAAATTCATCATATCTAATCTTAAAGCAATGATTTAAAAAACATAAAGCAGTTTGTATGTCTGCTACCTTAACAGCTGTATCATCCTGCCATTGTGATATATAACATTTTCCTTTGTTTCTATCTGAATGTTATATAAGCAGGTGTTCATAAATACAAGGCATGTGGAAATTATAAAGCACCTAGAGACAGGCCATGAAAATTGCTGAATGCTCCAGAAGCAAAGCCAACAACAAAAAGAGAAATGTTCAGATGACTATGAATACCTATTTCAGATTGCAGGCAAATAAAATTTAGGAAGAAATGTAAAACTTTCAAGCAAATACTGTTGAATTTTAAGTCCAATGATTCAGTATTGAAAATAGGAAATGATAAAAATATTTTTAAAGGTTGGATGTAATATATTTGCTTAAAGGCACGTAAGTCATCATAAAAAAGGCAAAAAGCTGGCTGATATAACCACCTGGTTTGGAACTGGATAATAATTTAATATTGCATCATGAGATCAGCATTCTTGTATAATTGAAAGTATAGAATTATACTAAATTACACTGTTATATGAAAAAGTGTTCTTAATTTCATTTTACTATTTCCATAGAGACAAACATGTCTCCATAAAAGTAAGAGGTTTCAAAGTCAGAAGAATCAGTAAGTGAAAATAAATATTTACTTTTTGTTTTCCATTTCAATTTTGATATCATCATCAGATTTTAAACATCATGAACATCTCTCTTTATCTTAATACAACTGAGACTGTTCTACTCTAGGCAGTCACCTCTGTACTGAAGGATTAATACTTACTTTTGGCCTGAGGGCTTTTTTTTTTACTGGCCTGGAGCACTGTCACCTCCTAGCCTGGGCAAGCCGGAAGTGCTGGAACATCAACAGCCCTCACTGAAACAGCAATAAACCACTGACAAATGGAATTAGTGGGTAAATTCCCAACCCTCTGGCTCCTCAGAAGACATGACTATAGTTTGAATATTTGACCCTCTACACCTCACATTGAAGTTTCATTGCTAATGTTGGAGGTGGGGCCTACTGGGAGACATTTGAGTCATAGAATGGATCCCTCAAGGTAGTGTTGACCACAATGTAATGAGTGAGTTCTCACTCTACTAGTTCCCTCTACAGCTGGTTCCCCCTCTCTCATCCCTTCTCTCACCATGTGATCTCTGTATAGAAGTCTGCTCCTGTTTCCCTTCTACCATGAGTGGAAGCAGCCTGAAACCTCCACATCAGAAGCAGAAGGTACATGATGCTTCTTGTATAGCCTGTACAACCGTGAGCCAAATAAACCTCTTTTCTTTATAAATTACTTGGCTTCAAGTGTTCCTTTATAGTAACACAAACGTACTAAAAGGGCCATTCATTCTCTTCTTGTCAACCTTTCTAACGTGCATGACAACATGAGATAAAAAGTGGCAGTAAGTCCTTGAACTCTTAGGAACTTATTTGTCAAGAGTTCATTTCAACCCTGGGTACAAGATGCCTATAAACACATGTCACTCTCCACAGATTGCATGTTAACAAGACAAGGTTTTTGCCTATTATTTTTGCATGCAGCCTGTTTTTGTAGACTTGCTTTTGCGTCTTAATTTTTAAAACCTTTGAGAGCTTTAATGATTTGGATCTCAAGTTGTTTAAAGCAATTTGTATACTTATTTTATTCCTTCTAGCTATTTATTTTTCTTGTATGTCACTTAGAAAGGCCAAGCATGAAATTGGAGTTGCAAAGCAAGAACAAATTTATTGATATGAAACTGCACTGAAAACTCAATAGATGTGCAGCAAAGCAAGAAGGGTAAAGGGGCTGAATAATTCATTGAGGTTTTAAGCATCAATAAATAATACAGTGAGGAATGTCTGCTTTGCAACATTAGGTATGAAATGTGAGTATAAAAGACATCTTCAATGTACCATGTTGTGAGAATATTCAAACAAACACAGGTTTTTTATTCATTAAGAATTCTCTGACTAACAATACTATGAATAAAAAAATTGGGGACTTAGAAACTTATTCTGTCTAGTGCTTCAAGTTTTATCTACAGAACTCTAATTAGTTAAACATGGATAACAATATAATAAAAGCAGAATATTTTATGTATACAAAATGTTGTACAATCATGAAGATATTATCATCTTAACTATAAATTCAAAGTCAATTATTTATGTACCAGGAAAAAATCATGAATACATTATCAGCTATATTTAAAACAAAACAAACGACACATTCTTACATAACACACAATAACCACCACTACCGTTTCTCTCAACTCTAGAGTTTACTAGAGTGTATTTATAGAACTGCTTATTTACAAACAGATGAGTCCCAGTGGTAATGAATAAACATTTATCAACTTTAAAGAATTGACATATTATTGACACAGTTGGCAAGATGGCTACTACTAAATAAATAACCAGATTGAATCCTAAGAAACAAATTAAAAGATATATTAACAAGAATGTGATAAAACAATATAGTATACTGGAAGCAGTATAGCTTTCGAGTAAAAGAGTCCCTGCTATTTGACTTCTGAAATTTATTAACTTGAACAACATAGGAAAGAAGAAGGGGTTTGAAGGTGATGTAAAGTATAAATTGCTTAGAAGTCTATTGTGCAATTTTATTTTAATTATTGTACAAGTTAACAAATTTATCTGTTTTGCAGTTTCTTCATTATTATCTAGGCTAATAATTTCATCTACCTCCCATAGATTTGTTGTATGAATAAGAATATACATATATTGGGAGGCGGTTCCAAGATGGCCAAACAGGAACAGCTCCAGTCTACAGCTCCCACTGTGAGTGATGCAGAAGACGGGTGATTTCTGCATTTCCAACTGAGGTACCAGCTTCATCTCACTGGCACTTGTTGAACAGTGGGTGCAGCCTATAGAGTGTAAGCTGAAGCAGGATGGGGCATCGCCTGAGCTGGGAAGTCCAAGGGGTCGGAAAATTCCCTTTCCTAGCCAAGGGAATCTGTGGCAGACGGTACCTGGAAAATCAGAACACTCCCACCCCAATACTGTGCTTTTCCAATTGTCTTAGCAAATGGCACACCATGAGATTATATCCCGTGTCTGGCTCAGACGGTCCCACACCCATGGAGCCTCGCTCACTGCTAGCACAGCAGTCTCAGATCAAACTGCAAGGCAGCAGTGAGGCTGGGGGAGGGGTGTCCACCATTGCTGAGGCTTGAGTGGGTAAACAAAGTGGTACAGGAAACTCGAACTGGGTGGAGCCCACTGCAGCTCAAGGAGGCCTGCCTGACTCTGTAGACTCCACCTCTTGGGGCAGGGCATAGGTGAACAAAAGGCAGCAGAAACTTCTGCAGACTTAAATGTCCCTGTCTGACAGTTTTGAGGAGAGTAGTGCTTCTCCCAGCAAGAGTTTGAGATCTCAGAATGGACAGACTGCCTCCTCAAGTGGGTCCATGACCACTGAGTAGTCTAACTGGGAGGCACCTCCCAGTAGGGGCTGACTAACACCTCAGACAGCCAGGTACCCTTCTGAGACAAAGCTTGCAGAGGAAGGATCAGGCAGCAAAATTTGTCGTTCTGCAATATTTTCTGTTCTGCAGCCTCCACTGGCGATACCCAGGCAAACAGGGTCTGGAGTGGACCTCCAGCAAACTCCAACAGACATGCAGCTGAGGGTCCTGACTGTTAGAAGGAAAATTAGCAAACAGAAAGGACATCCACACCAAAATCCCATCTGTAGGTCACCAACATCAAAGACCAAAGGTAGATAAAACCACAAAGATGGGGAGAAATCAGAGCAGAAAAGCTGAAAATTCTAAAAGTCAGAGCACCTCTTCTCCTCCAAAGGAACACAGGTCCTCGCAAGCAACAGAACAAAGCTGGATGGAGAATGATTTTGACGAATTGGGAGAAGAAGGCTTCAGACGATCAGTAATAAACTTCTCCAAGCTAAAGGAGGATGTTCAGACTCATTGCACAGAAGCTAAACACCTTGAAAAAAGATTAGATGAATGACTAACTAGAATAAACAGTGTAGAGAATACCTTAAATGACCTGATGGAGCTGAAAACCATGGCACGAGAACTATGTGATGCATGCACAAGCTTCAGTAGCCGATTCAATCAAGTAGAAGAAAGGGTATCAGTGATTGAAGATCAAATGAATGAAATGAAGTCAGAGGAGAAGTTTAGAGGAAAAAAGAGTAAAAAGAAATGAACAAAGCCTCCAAGAAATATGGGACTGTGTGTAAAGATCAAATCTACATCTGACTGGTGTATCTGAAAGTGACGGGGAGAATGGACCCAAGTTGGAAAACACTCTCCAGAAGAACTTCCCCAACCTAGAAAGGCAGGACAACATTCAAATTTAGGAAACACAGAGAATGCCACAAAGATACTCCGCGAGAAGAGCAACTCCAAGACACATAATTGTTAGATTCACTAAAGCTGAAATGAAGGAAAAAATGTTAAGGTCAGTCAGAGAGAAAGGTCGGGTTACCCAAAAAGGGACGCTGATCAGGCTAACAGCGTATCTCTCAGCAGAAACTCTACAAGCCAGGAGAGAGTGGGGGTCAATATTCAACATTCTTAAAGAAAAGATTTTTCAACACAGAATTTCATATCCAGACAAACTAAGCTTCATAAATGAAGGAGAAATAAAATCCTTTTAGACAAGCAAATGCTGAGAAATTTTGTCACCACCAGGCCTGCCTTACAAGAGCACCTGAAGGAGACACAAAACATGGAAAGGAACAACCAGTACCAGTCACTGCAAAAACATGCCAAAATGTAAAGACCATCGATGCTAGGAAGAAACTGCATCAACTAACGAGCAAAATAACCAGCTAACATCATAAGGACAGGATCAAATTCACACATAACAATTTAACCTTAAATGTAAAGGAAATAAATGCACCAATTAAAACACACAGACTGGCAAATTGGTTAAAGAGCCAAGACCCATCAGTGTGCTGTATTCAGGAGACCCATCTCACATGCAGAGACACACATAGACTCAAAATAATGGGATGGAGGAACATCTACCAAGCAAATGGAAAACAAAAAAGAGCAGGGGTTGCAATCCTAGTCTCTGATAAAACAGACTTTAAACCAACAAAGATCAAAAGAGACAAAGAAGGCCATTACATAATGGTAAAGGGATCAATTCAACAAGAAGAACTAACTGTCCTAAATATATATGCACCCAATACAGAAGCACCCAGATTCATAAAGCAAGTCCTTGGAGACCTACAAAGAGACTTAGACACCCACACAATAATAATGGGAGATTTTAACACCCCACTGTCAACATTAGACAGATCAACGAGACAGAAAGTTAACAAGGATATCTAGGAATTGAACTCATCTCTGCACCAAGCAGACCTAATAGTCATCTACAGTACTCTCCACCCCAAATCAACAGAATATACATTCTTCTCAGCACCACATCACACTTACTCTGAAATTGATCTCATCGTTGGAATAAAGCACTCCTCGGCAAATGTAAAAGAACAGAAATTACAACAAACTGTCTTTCAGACCACAGTGCAATCAAACTAGAATTCAGGATTAAGAAACTCATTCAAAAACTGCTCAACTGAATGGAAACTGAACAACCTGCTCCTGAAAGACTACTAGGCACATAACAAAATGAAGGCAGAAATAAAGATGGTCTTTGAAACCAATGAGAACAAAGATACAACATACCAGAATCTCCGGGACACATTTAAAGCAGTGTGTAGAGGGAAATTTATAGCACTAAATGCCCACAGCAGAAAGCAGGAAAGATCTAAAATTGATACCCTAACATCACAATTAAAAGAACTAGAGAAGCAAGAGCAAACACATTCAAAAACCAGCAGAAGGCAAGAAATAACTAAGATCAGAGCAGAACTGAAGGAGATAGAGACACAAAAAAACCCTTCAAAAATTCAATGAATCCAGGAGCTGATTTTTTGAAAAGATCAACAAAATTGACAGACTGCTATCAAGACTAATAAAGAAGAAAAGAGAGAAGAATCAAATAGATGCACTAAAAATGATGATTGGGATATCACCACCCATCCCACAGAAATACAAACTACCATCAGAGAATACTATAAACACCTCTACGCAAATAAACTGGAAAATCTAGAAGAAATGGATAAACTCGTGGACACGTACACCCTCCCAAGACTAAACTAGGAAGAATTTGAATCCCTGAATAGACCAATAACAGGTTCTGAAATTGAGGCAATAATTAATAGCCTACCAACCAAAAAAAGTCCAGGACCAGATGGATTCACAGCCGAATACTACCAGAGTTACAAAGAGGAGTTAGTACCATTCCTTCTGAAACTATTCCAATCAACAGAAAAAGAGGGAATCCTCCCTAACTTATTTTATGAGGCCGGCGTCATCGTGATACCAAAGCCTGGCAGAGACACAACAAAAAACGAGAATTTTAGACCAATATCCCTGATGAACATCAATGCAAAAATCCTCAATAAAATACTGGCAAACTGAATCCAGCAGCACATCAAAAAGCTTATCCACCATGATCAAGTGGGCTTCATCCCTGGATGCAAGGGTAGTTCAACATACAAATCAATAAACGTAATCCATCATATAAACAGAACCAAAGATAAAAACCACATGATTATCTCAATAGATGCAGAAAAGGCCTTTGACAAAATTCAACAGCCCTTCATGCTAAAAACTCTCAATAAATTCCGTATTGATAGAACGTATCTCAAAATCATAAGAGCTATTTATGACAAACCCACAGCCAATATCGTACTGAATGGGCAAAAACTGGAAGCATTCTCTTTGAAAACTGGCACAAGACAGGGATGCCCTCTCTTACCACTCCTATTCAACATAGTGTTGGAAAATCTGGACAGGGAAGTCAGGCAAGAGAAAGAAATAAAGGTATTCAATTAGGAAAAGAGGGAGTCAGATTGTCCCTATTTACAGATGACATGATTGTGTATTTAGAAACCCCATGGTATCAGCCCAAAATCTCCTTAAGCTGATAAGCAACTTCAGCAAAGTCTCAGGATATAAAATCAATGTGCAAAAATCACAAGCATTCTTATACACGAATAATAGACAAACACAGTGCCAAATAATGAGTGAACTCCCATTCACAATTGCTTCAAAGAGAATAAAATACCTAGGAATACAACTTACAAGGGATGTGAAGGACTTCTTCAAGGAGAACTACAAACCACTGCTCAACGAAACAAAAGGACACAAACAAATGGAAGGACATTCCATGTTCATGGATAGGAAGAATCAATATTGTGAAAATGGCCATACTGTCCAAGGTAACTTGTAGATTCAGTGCCATCCCCATCAAGCTACCAATGACTTTCTTCACAGAATTGGAAAAAACTACTTTAAAGTTCGTATGGAAGCAAAAAAGATCCAGCATTTCCAAGACAATCCTAAGCCAAAAGAACAAATCTGGAGGCATCACGCTACCTGACTTCAAACTGTACTACAAGGCTACAGTAAACAAAACCACATGGTACTGGTACCAAAACAGAAATAGAGACCAATGGAACAGAACAGAGCCCTCAGTAATAATACCACACATCTACAGCCATCTGATCTTTGACAAACCTGACAAAAACAAGAAACGGGGAAAGATTCTCTATTTAATAAATGGTGCTGGGAAAACTGGCTAACCATAAGTAGAAAGCTGAAACTGGATCCCTTCCTTACACCTTGTACAAAAATTAATGCAAGATGGATTACAGACTTAAATGTTAGACCTAAAACCATAAAAACTCTAGAAGAAAACCTAGGCAATACCATTCAGGACATAGGCATGGGCAAGGACTTCATGACTAAAACACCAAAAGCAATGACAACAAAAGCCAAAATTGACAAATAGGATCTAATTAAACTAAAGAGCTTCTGCACAGCAAAAGAAACTACCATCAGAGTGAACTGGCAACCTATAGAATGGGAGAAAATTTTTACAATCTACCCATCTGACAGAGGGCTAATATCCAGAATCTACAAAGAACTTAAACAAATTTACAGGAAAAAAACCCAACAACCCCATCAAAAAGTGGGCAAAGGGCATGAACAGACACTTCTCAAAAGAAGACATTTATGCAGCCAAAAGACCCATGAAAAAATGCTCATCATCGCTGGCCATCAGAGAAATGCAAATCAAAACCACAATGAGATACCATCTCACACCAGTTAGAGTGGTGATCATTAAAAAGTCAGAAAACAGCAGATGCTGGAGAGGATGTGGAGAAATAGGAACACTTTTACACTGCTGGTGGGACTGTAAACTAGTTCAACCCTTGTGGAAGACAGTGTGGCAATTCCTCAAGTACCTAGAACTAGAAATACCATTTGACCCAACCATCCCATTACTAGGTATATACCCAAAGGATTATAAATCATGCTGCTATAAAGACACATGCACATGTATGTTTATTGTGGCACTATTCACAATAGCAACAACTTGGAACTATCCCAAATGTCCATCAATGATAGACTAGATTAAGAAAATGTGGCACATATCCACCATGGAATACTATGCAGCCATAATAAAGGATGAGTTCATGTCCTTTGTGGGGACATGGATGAAGCTGGAAACCATCATTCTGAGCAGACGATCACAATGACAGAAAACCAAACACTGCATGCTCTCACTCATAGGTGGGAACTGAACAATGAGAACACTTGGACACATGGTAGGGAACATCACACCCTGGGACCAGTCATGGGGTCAGGGGAAGGGGGAGGGATAGCATTAGGAGATATACCTATTGTAAATGACAAGTTAATGGGTGCAGCACACCAACATGGCACATGTATACATATGTAACAAATCTGCACATTGTGCACATGTACCTTAGAACTTAAATTATAATAAAAAAGAAAGAATATACATATACTATATTGATACAGGATATATTATATATAACATATCAATATAATATATGCATATATGTAATATATATACAGTATATCTATATAGTATAACATATACCATACAGTACATCTATGTAGTATAGTATATACTATATTAGTAGTATAGTATATTAAACTGCATTAGACATTTAATATTATTAGTTATTTTAATATCTTTGAAAGTCGAATAAAAAATGAGTATCTACTTAGATGCACACGTGAGGCATTGAAGATTAAATAAATAAAACAGCACAATGTCTGGATCATAGTAATCACTTAGCATTACTTATTTCCCTCATTCTTCACATTTTCTTTATCTCAAAGAAAAACAGACAATTGAATTAGAAATGTAAATAACTATAAATAGTTCTTAACTTTGAACTGGGTTTATTCCACAAGTGTATCAAATTGAATGATACAATATTTTTAATGGCATGAATGTCAACAATCTAACTCACTTAACTAGGTGCCACTTTGCCCTTTTTTCTTAGGTAACAAGAAAGCCAAAAGACCAATTCAGGCAGATGAAATGGTACAACCCTAGACTTAATTGAAGATTAAACACGGTATAATTGAATTATTGGAACATGTTTATAATATACATTTTACAAGCAGTTGATACTTTATTTTTCTAGATATTTAGGGATGCTATACAGATGATAATTATAAAAATTTTATAAAGCACATGCCATGCAGTTAAGATTTCAGAAGGGAGACATAAAAACACCACAAATTGTGTTCCAAAGATGAGTACAATTATAAATTTTTTAACTATTGTTAATAACTGGCTTGCGGTTTTAATGGCAAATAATTACTCAAAATGATGCATCCTTGATGACAAATGATCAATAATATACAGATAAATTAGATATTCTTTAGGGAATAGCAAAGAAGAAGGGATATGAAGGCATATAAATGCATACATTGCTTAAAAGTCTATTATATAATTTTATTTTACTTTTTGAAAGATACTTATGTAAAGAAATGTGACACGTTGAATCTGAGCCCTTCTTAGTACTACTTAACTTCAGCACTTAATACTATTTACTTTTTAAAGGTAGAGATATAGAAATTAGTGAGATCAACAAAATGATTTATATAATGGAATAAAAGGTTTAAGGAAAAGCTGATAGATGCATTTATTAAATCTGAAAAACCAAGCAAGAAAGTAAGTTCTATATGTAAAAGATCTAGTTTTTAAAAAGACAAAACAAATTGCATAGGCAAGAAGTGATAGCAATTGCACATTTGAGTCTTAGTGAAACAGAAATTATAGCCCTCGCATGATGTAAGAGAGAGGGAGTGGCTTAAATCAGTGTTTTGATCAAGGCAATAATTTGTTGTGCTCCAGTCCCATCAATTAGAATCAGACTGAGAGGAGAATGGAAATGATACAGACTTCAGAACTATTCTACATGAATTCCACCTATATAATTCATAAAAATAGGAAAATCATGAAAATATGCTTTAGAACACAAAACGTTAAGAGGAAAAGTAAATGAATCGCTAAAAAAGATAGGATTGTTATTTCAGCCTAACTCTGTATTTACCTCCCAGGGAAGTGGGTAGTGTTGGACTCCCAGGGAAGTGGGTAGTGTTAGCGCAAGTTTATATTTGCACTTTCCTCAAATCCTTCAGAATGACAGGAAAAAATAAAACTAAGGCTACAAAGGAAGAGAGAATTGGAGAAGAAACACAACAAAGAGATGTTAAAAAGTTTGGGCCTGAAAGCTGATGAGTACATGTGAACTGACTTAGTAGGTCAAAGCAAGCTAAAACTAAAACCCTGGGAGCAGGAAGCTAAGAAACAGCAGCAGCTATATGAAAGTCTCTTCAGAATCCCTGTTCAGTGGTTAGAGGAACTGTTTACCCCTCTAAAGACAGGCGTAAAATATAGGGATAAAAATTGAAGTGTTTTATAGGCATAAATTACGATTATGAACATTTTAAAATTTCCTCCTACTTCTATAATATTTTTCCCTCCATTAGGGCAACTTGGCACATAAAACAGATAAAATTTTGTCAATCTTAAGTTATATAGCCATTTTTAAACTATAAATCTAGTATCTTAGCTATCTGAGAGGGAAAAAGTCAAGATTAGAGTGAATTTGTAAATATCCAGCATTTTCTGAAAGAGTAAGTTAATTATTATGTCTTGCATAATCATTCCCTTAGGGAACCTTCCTCCCTTTGAGAATTACTGCCTATCCTTTTGTCAATGTGCCATGCTCTTATTGCTCATGGTCTAATTCCATCAGTGTTCCTCTCTGCCCACTTTTAAAATTAAGTGGTTTAGTTTTTTTACGC
The DNA here is from genome assembly GCF_003255815.1 of Theropithecus gelada. Taxonomy (NCBI): domain Eukaryota; kingdom Metazoa; phylum Chordata; class Mammalia; order Primates; family Cercopithecidae; genus Theropithecus; species Theropithecus gelada. Next base: position 50,507,446 of record NC_037672.1, read on the forward strand.
ATCTCATGATTTCTTTTAATGTTTTCCTACATTCCAATAATTTTGTCTATTACTAGTGTATAGTCCTAACTCGATATTTCTAATTCAGAATTCTCTTCATTCTCTTACGTTCTGGACTAGGGCTCCTCAAACACTGGTCTGCGCACTGGTCTAAGAATAATTCTGATCTACCCTGAGCTAAAAACTTGCATCAAAATGTATATAAACTCTTCTGTCCTTAAGCACCTAAGCATAGTTTAGATCAACTGACTTTTTTTTTTCTTGGTGGTAAAATAGGCTTGATGAAGGATATAGTGTGCTCATTTACTTTCTGTTGCTGATTCCTCTCTTTAGAGACCAGAACTTCATTTAGCACTGCTATCATATCATATAATTGTCTGCCAGGTATCTCTAAATATCTCAATTTTTTAATTAAAGCATTTAACTTCCCCTACACCATGCTCTCTTATTAATGAATACGAACACCCCAATAATAAAAGTTACCTTGTATGTTAATGAATTAATCCTGTGCCTTCGTCTCATATATTTTTTATTATCTTTTAAATAAGTAACCATCACCATTGCTTCTGGATACTCTTCATAGCTTAAAACTATTTAACTTTTAATTTAAAGTATTTTAAATGTAATATTTAAACAATGCTGTTTAAGCAAACAATCTGTCATAAAAGCCTCTTAAATTATCTTTTTTAATTCAGTTTTCATTTTCAGTCCTTCCTCTCCCTGTATAACACAGTTTCCCTTATAAAATGTAATTATGATGTTACTTAATTGCTTTAAGATTATCTCTTGGCTCTCAAATATTTTATAACAATAAGGACAAAAGTCATAATGACAGTAAAACCAGCCAGCTTATATTGAATGTTTACCATGGATCACACATTTTTCTAAGCATTTATAGACATACATTTGATCCTCAAAATAACTATTATAATCATGATTTTACAGATGAGGAGTATGAGGCCCAAAAAGTTTTAAAAAATTAATTACTCATTGCTACCTAGGTAATATGAAAAGTACAGTCTACTTCTGAGATGTCAACATATAATGATTATATTTCTCTGCAAAATGTACAAGGTGCTTCCGTTTCTAGCCTCTCTACATATGCCCATCCTAATTTCTAGTATCTCCTTCCCAAAACAGTATGCCCCAGCCACACCAAACTACTGACAGCTCTTGGATCACTTCATATTATTCTGTTATTTCACACCATCACATTGGCTTTCACATTGCCACTGAAATCCTTTCTGTCTGGAAAGTGTCTCATTCTATTAAAAATTTAATTTCCTTTAAGAATTTATTTCTAATTTAATTTATATTAAAAGTCAACTCAAGTTCACTTCCTCAATGAAGCCTTCCATCCAATACCCAGGGAGAGTTTGCACTATCTCACACAAAGTTTCTCATCACCTAGGAATTCAATAAATAATCATGATACCTGTTCTTTAAAAACTTATGGCTTGACAGTGAATAACTAGATAACTAGACAAATAAGTATATAATTAATCCAGTGCTGCTGTGTATACTTTTAAGAAAATGAAATGTAGAAAATCTACAAAAACATAAAGAATACATGGGTTGCCCAGGCATAGGAATAATAGAAGGTCTCAGAGAAATTGGCATCTGAATCAGGCATAAAATACTTGAAGAATAAAGGATGAAAGGTTCAGCATAAAGGCTATGTTAGGCACATCTTCTTATGTAATTCATTTATTATGAAATGTATCCCTATACAAAATTGTTTCTTGTATCTGTCTCACCCATACCACCGAAAAGAAGCTCCCTAAGACCATGTTCTCTATTTTCATCAAGTAACTAGCACAGAATTGATACATAGTAGTACTCAGTCTAGAAGTTCTTAAATGCAAAAATAAATCATTTAATAAGGGCCTAAGAAGAAATCAATGACAAAATGTAAAGAAGAGAGTAATGTCAATAAATATTTAGCAATTTGAAATGATAGTGCTGGTGGACAGATTTTAACACAGAGGATAAACAATACAGAGACAGATATCAAAGATGCTTCTCTCTATCTTGGTTGCTTGGCTAGGCAGAATTGTGATCGTAAAGTTGGGCTTTGGAGTTTGAGGTGTTTGTGGGACTTCCAGGTTGAGTGCCGATGGTCCTTTTCAATTCCTATAAGTGTTGGGAAAGATGGCTTCTACCTCATCAGGTTTTAACTTGTCTCCACAGCTGCTCATTTACCACAATTCTGGACTCATAATGAGCTTTAAATTTTTTTGATTTATGAGTTATTGAATTTAATGGTTAGGTACCAAAGGAAAATCTCTGTAATATTTTTATTTCCCTTGGTGCACTTGAAAATGCTTATCTTCTCAAGTAAAATATCAGAATCAGTAAATGATCACTTAAAATTTTTATGTGGCTGTGTGTCTTCAGGGTGTATAACATATGGCTAGGTAACTTCAATGATGACAATACAACTGCCTCCATCATTATTGTTTAGAGATGAATAATACATTGCTAAGACAGATGCTCTCCTAATTTGACCAGCTTACTGAAAATTTAGGTACATTCTAGCACAAGTTGCCAAAAATAGAAAGTTCAATTAAATGTACCTTTGCATTTAAAATGTTACCATCACAGCAAATTTCATAAATACATAAGTAATAGCTTACTAAGTTCCAGAGTCTGAAGTTGAACATTTGAGATATCATCATTAGAATTAAAAATTTCCTTTCAAGTAATTTCAGAAATTAACCCACAGCTAAACTACAATTATTACCACTTATCTGCACATTTTCTTCATTTCATAAATATATTTAAGAACTACATTTGCTTGCATAATGGTTACCTCCATATAATAAACAGTTAGTCTGAAGTAACAGAGAAAACAGGTCAATAATACCTGCATAAAGTTCACAGGACCCAGTTGGTTGCCTTAGGCAATGCGTTGAAATGCAGCTTGTTTTGTAAATAACTGATGTTTATTTCAAGTGCTAGGTCTCAGGTTCAATGACTGAATTACTCTAGAGATGAATACACAGATATGGGGAGCAGGAAGAAGCAGGAGCAGGCATCATGGCAGGAGCCAAGCAAACATATGTTCTTCATGTTTTATTCTGTGCAAAATTAACTGACTACATTCAACAGCTGTTTATGGCATTTGCAAAAGCTTAGTTTCTATGAAGTTGGAGTAAGGTGAGTTGTGTTTTACAAAAGTAGCAACTTGAGGCAGAGTCTTGAGCCCCATAAAACTAGGTTACTTACTTCTAGAAAAGAGTAACCAGTCAAGCAGGGAACTTTTTTCTCTCTTTCATTTACCCATTACTTACCTGTCATTCCTTAAAGCGTCCAGCATCTCTTCATGAACATAAAATTAATAGGATTCCTGTGATATAAAAAACACCCTATTTTCACTTTTTCTCCTAGAAACCTGGATAAACTTTCTAATTTCAGTGATATAGGACAAATTAAGTGGTCCCCCTTATTGTATGTAATTCATCCTGTGGACTCCCCAAATCCTTCAGTTGACCCCACTGTGATCAGATCTCCTCAGACGCACCTCATTCCACAAACCATCTCATTTCCAAGATAAGCTACTTTGCTGGGATAGCAGTTCTGCATGCTCCATTGGGCTGCATTTGGAAAGTAGTTAAACTTACACTCCTTCTTTACCAGCAACTAACAAGTCCCCTGCATCTGTCTTCACGTGATGGCTGCACTCATTTAATATAGTCACATCCCTGTTTGAGCACGAGTGATGGCGTATTACAAAGTGAGACCTCCAGCATGTTTGCCATTGAATCTATATAGGTTCAAAGGAACATTTTGCCCCTGTAACTGACCAGCACAGTTAGACGCTCAGTCTTGTGGAGAGTGCCTGGGAGCAAGCTGTCTTCCTAAAGCTTTACTGATCAGACAAGTGCACAAAGAAAACCAGGTTGAATAATTTGATCAAAATGCATGATCCATATTATTTTGAAAGTTTTATCTTTCAAAAATGGGAAAATGCTGGCTTAATCACAAGATCAAGAATATTAGGAAAGATATATTAGTACTATACCTGCATTAATTCTATTATAATGCCTATTTTTAATAGCTCTATTGAATTTAAAGACATTTTATTTATCTCAACATATAGCTTTCTTAATTTATCACAGAGGATGTGAAAAAACACAGGTCACTCATCAGAGTTTAATTTTCAAAGGAAAAAAGCAGTGGCATAGCAAATTCTTTTTCTCTATTATACATTTAAGATAGCATAGCAATAAATCTAGATGCCTTTTTGTTGATATGTTAGAAATGACTTTACTAAGTGAATACTTTAACTGCTGTTTTGTGCTTCATTAATTTTTGCTGGTGTTTTAAATTTTGCCTTCTGTCATGTAAAACAGATTAAAAACAAACATTCAATGCTATTAAATTTTCAAAGTTCTTTGAAATAAAAAGGAATATAGTTTTCTAAAAATGTGATCTAGTTGAAGATTCTAATATTTAGTTCCATTCAGTATTACTCTATTGCCACCTACTCCTAGCTCCCAAATGCCCTTTGTGTATTCAATTGTATTTGCTGAACTAATTAATAGCCTATGATATTGGTTCAAGAGAAAAATATAGAACCATCTTAAATTTTCTAAAGAAGTTGCCAAATGGTTCTGTTTACTTTTTAACAAATTATTTGAAATTATTTAATTATTGTTATTGGCCATACCGAGAAACTTATTGTAATGATGATATTGAGATACTTAAAAATAATTACCTCTCAGCAGACAGATTCTACCCTCACTTACTTTGTTATCTATCGTTTCTATAATATTTAATTTTTTACTACCTTTTCAATTTCAATGCATTGTTTTTTCCTCTGAAAACCCTCATATGATTGAATAACCAGTCTCTGAAAATCTAACTACAGTATTATATTGTGTTCCTGAATTACTGGCAACAAGTAGGCCAGCTAGCTTCTGAGGTTAGGATCACCTTATTCTGAGGTACTGCACAAACGTATAATGGAAGTACACTTTTTCTGAAGTAATCACCACCAAGTATCACCAATCATAAGTTCATTCAATTTACCTTCAAAATCTTTCACATCCAAGCATCTTGTAAATGTATAGAAAGAAAAGTAATGGGAGGGAAGAAACAATGACATGCAATGTCAAGTTTCTAGTCAGTCTATAAACCCTCATTTAGTTGACTCTCTCAGCACCAGCTGTAACCCAATTAAATTCAACAGTGCACAGGTGTTCACAAGAATGACTAACACGAAAGCATACTTCCCTTTAGGGCTCTTAAAAAATTAGAGTTCTTTAATTTCCATACACCTTCAAAATCAAACCAAACAATACAATATTGAAAAAAAGAAATTAGATACAGCAGGAGAAAAACACAATCAGCATGAGCTATAACCCAATTAAGCTGAATAGCACTCAGGTGTTTACAAGAGCACACTCACTTAAAATTTTACCAACACAAATTAACTTTATCTAATATATCTTAAGATTGACAACGAATATCCATTTGTCTTCAGGTTACTCTTAAATGAGAGTTTTCTGAATTCAGGTTCATAAAAGTGGATTTCATTGCAAAATATAATACTACAAAAATACAGATTTTCATCTAAATATCCCATCATGGGCACTTATTTTAAAATACCCATTTTAGTTCAGCAGAGGCACTCAATATAGATTTCAATTATTACTTAGATTCCTTAAATTTGATGCATGGTTCAAAAAATACTCTTTTTGTTCAGGAAAAGAATCCAACTATTTGGCATATTCTTTTCTAATTTGTATCAGTTATTTAACAAGACTTAAGATCCTAGAGAGATCTAGTAGAATAAATATGTCTCCATTATGTGTTATTTATTGCATGTTTATAATACCAATAATATTAGCACTGAGACAGAATAGTTAATTTCTTTTAGTGTGGATCTGAAAGGCTGTCAGTCCTATTCATGATTCAGATTTGCTGAGTAGAAATAATTATGTGCTCATTTAATTAGAAAATTGTCCATTATCTATTACTCCATCGGTTTGCAAGGTGTGATTCCAAACTACCAGCATCAGCTATACTTGAGAACTTGTTAAAAATACACAACCTCTGCCCTATATCTGACTTGCTTTATCAAAAACTCGAGGAGTGGGGCCTAGCAATCTCTTTATCACTTTACACAAGCCCTTCAAGTGATTCTCAGGCACTCTTAAGTTTGAGAATCACTTGTCTATTCAAATTCTGCCTTGAAGTAGATCAGAAAAATGTGCAAAATCCCCATTATACCATGGTGACCTTTGGAATAAATCAAAACTTATCAGATCATTGCCGTTTTCCACATCCATACACATGACTAAATATCTAAATATAAATGCATCATTTCAAAATTTCCAAATTTTAACCACTATTCAAAAAACTTGTATGTTTTACACATAGTAACTGTGCAAATGAGCTAATACATATGACTCTAAAGAAAAACCCAAAACGAGTATACAATTGTTATTGGAAACATCATTGCTACATACAGAAATATGAACTGCTTATATTAGCCCTAGAAATTTCATCTTTAGCTGGATTATACAGTCTTTATGAAATTATAAGATTTAATAAATTTGAAGTTACTCCTTATTTTTTAGTTCAAATAGGAAAAAATCACACAAGAAAATACATTTATTTCTTTTTTTTGTGGTCAAACTTTAGATTTTTAATTTTTTAAGATAAAGAGTAAACATTTTCACAAGAATGTTTTATAAATTACATTTCTGAAAGTTCAGTAAAAGTTTATATACTAGCAATTGAACAAACCAGGTGAAATTAAGCAGGTAAAAAGATCAAATATTTTATAATACATGAAAAACAAACAGGTAAATGAACCTAGATTTTTCTGTTGCCTCTGTCTGAATGCTTTAAAAGTATTTCCTAAGAGTTACTATACAACTGATATAAAAAGCTGTGCCTTTTTTACCAGGTCTCATTAGTTTTCCACCAAAGCAATAGTGCATTCACTCAGTTTCAAAGAAGGACTAGGTTCCATTACTGTACAATTCACAATGTGTATTTTCAAATATGCCAGTGACCTGCAAGTGTTCTATATTCCAATAAAATTACCATATTAGTAAATTGTTTACCTCAAAGTAGAATTATTTGTAATTTCATTTTGAATTTATTCTCCTAATGAACACAAAACAAAGAATAACATGAAAAGTTTAAATGCAGGATTCATATTTATTATCATAATTTGTTTACTATTTTAGGTACTTTATTTTTTTTAAATTATTTTTTATTATTATACTTTAAGTTCTAGGGTACATGTGCATAACGTGCAGGTTTGTTACATATGTATACTTGTGCCATGTTGCTGTGCCGCACCCATCAACTCGTCATTTACATCAGGTATAACTCCCAATGCAATCCCTCCCCCCTCCCCCCTCCCCATGATAGGCCCCGGTGTGTGATGTTCCCCTTCCCGAGTCCAGGTGATCTCATTGTTCAGTTCCCACCTATGAGTGAGAACATGC